>NC_053389.1:94322047-94571753 GCF_905171765.1 Bufo bufo | reverse complement strand
CACCACTGGAACAGGCCACTGTCACACATTTAGGCCCCGGCACCCAGACAGAGGAGAGAGGTCCCGTAACAGAGAATCTGGCCTTATGTCAGCGCAGAATCTGTCTTCATGTCATAGCAGAGAATCAGGCTTCACGTCACCCACCACTGGAACAGGCCACTGTCACACATTTAGGCCCCGGCACCCAGACAGAGGAGAGCGGTCCCGTAACAGAGAATCTGGCCTTATGTCAGCGCAGAATCTGTCTTCATGTCATAGCAGAGAATCAGGCTTCACGTCACCCACCACTGGAACAGGCCACTGTCACACATTTTGGCCCAGGCACCCAGGCAGATGAGAGAGGTCCCGTAACAGAGAATCTGGCCTTATGTCAGCGCAGAATCTGTATTCATGTCATAGCAGAGAATCAGGCTTCACGTCACCCACCACTGGAACAGGCCACTGTCACACATTTAGGCCCAGGCACCCAGGCAGAGGAGAGAGGTCCCGTAACAGAGAATCTGGCCTTATGTCAGCGCAGAATCTGTCTTCATGTCATAGCAGAGAATCAGGCTTCACGTCACCCACCCCTGGAACAGGCCACTGTCACACATTTAGGCCCTGGCACCCAGACAGAGGAGAGGTTCATTCAACTTTGGGTTGCCCCGCAATATAATGGTAAAATTAAATTAAAAATAGGATTGAATGAGGAAGTGCCCTGGAGTAGAATAATATATTGTTAAAGGGAGGTAGTTAATATCTAATCTGCACAAGGGATGGACAGGTCCTGTGGGATCCATGCCTGGTTCATTTTTATGAACGTCAGCTTGTCCACATTGGCTGTAGACAGGCGGCTGCGTTTGTCTGTAATGACGCCCCCTGCCGTGCTGAATACACGTTCAGACAAAACGCTGGCCGCCGGGCAGGCCAGCACCTCCAAGTCATAAAAGGCTAGCTCTGGCCACGTGGACAATTTGGAGACCCAGAAGTTGAATGGGGCCGAACCATCAGTCAGTACGTGGAGGGGTGTGCACAGGTACTGTTCCACCATGTTAGTGAAATGTTGCCTCCTGCTAACACGTTCCGTATCAGGTGGTGGTGCACTTAGCTGTGGCGTGTTGACAAAACTTTTCCACATCTCTGCCATGCTAACCCTGCCCTCAGAGGAGCTGGGCGTGACACAGCTGCGTTGGCGACCTCTTGCTCCTCCTCTGCCTTCGCCTTGGGCTTCCACTGGTTCCCCTGTGACATTTGGGAATGCTCTCAGTAGCGCGTCTACCAACGTGCGCTTGTACTCGCGCATCTTCCTATCACGCTCCAGTGTAGGAAGTAAGGTGGGCACATTGTCTTTGTACCGGGGATCCAGCAGGGTGGCAACCTAGTAGTCCGCACACGTTAAAATGTGGGCAACTCTACTGTCGTTGCGCAGGCACTGCAGCATGTAGTCGCTCATGTGTGCCAGGCTGCCCAGAGGTAAGGACAAGCTGTCCTCTGTGGGAGGCGTATCGTCATCGTCCTGTGTTTCCCCCCAGCCACGCACCAGTGATGGGCCCGAGCTGCTTTGGGTGCCACCCCGCTGTGAACATGCTTCATCCTCATCCTCCTCCACCTCCTCCTCATCCTCGTCCTCCTCGTCCTTCAGTAGTGGGCCCTGTCTGGCCACATTTGTACCTGGCCTCTGCTGTTGCAAAAAAACTCCCTCTGAGTCACTTCGAAGAGACTGGCCTGAAAGTGCTAAAAATGACCCCTCTTCCTCCTCTTCCTCCTGGGCCACCTCCTCTTCCATCATCGCCCTAAGTGTTTTCTCAAGGAGACATAGAAGTGGTATTGTAACGCTGATAACGGCGTCATCGCCACTGACCATGTTGGTGGAGTACTCGAAACAGCGCAACAGGGCACACAGGTCTCGCATGGAGGCCCAGTCATTGGTGGTGAAGTGGGTCTGATCCACAGTGCGACTGACCCGTGCGTGCTGCAGCTGAAACTCCACTATGGCCTGCTGCTGCTCGCATAGTCTGTCCAGCATATGCAAGGTGGAGTTCCACCTGGTGGGCACGTCGCATATGAGGCGGTGAGCGGGAAGGCCGAAGTTACGCTGTAGCGCAGACAGGCGAGCAGCGGCAGGGTGTGAACGCCGGAAGCGCGAACAGACGGCCCGCACTTTATGCAGCAGCTCTGACATGTCGGGGTAGTTGCGAATGAACTTCTGCACCACCAAATTCAGCACATGTGCCAGGCAAGGGATGTGCGTCAAACCGGCTAGTCCCAGAGCTGCAACGAGATTTCGCCCATTATCGCACACCACCAGGCCGGGCTTGAGGCTCACCGGCAGCAACCACTCGCCGGTCTGTTGTTCTATACCCCGCCACAACTCCTGTGCGGTGTGGGGCCTGTCCCCCAAACATATGAGTTTCAGAATGGCCTGCTGACGTTTACCCCGGGCTGTGCTGAAGTTGGTGGTGAAGGTGTGTGGCTGACTGGATGAGCAGGTGGAAGAAGAGGAGGAGGAAGCTGAGTAGGAGGAGGAGGAGACAGGAGGCAAAGAATGTTGCCCTGCGATCCTTGGCGGCGGAAGGACGTGCGCCAAACAGCTCTCCGCCTGGGGCCCAGCCGCCACTACATTTACCCAGTGTGCAGTTAGGGAGATATAGCTTTCCTGGCCGTGCTTACTGGTCCACTTATCTGTGGTTAGGTGGACCTTGCCACAGATGGCGTTGCGCAGTGCACACTTGATTTTATCGGACACTTGTTTGTGCAGGGAAGGCACGGCTCTCTTGGAGAAGTAGTGGCGGCTGGGAACAACATACTGTGGGACAGCAAGTGACATGAGCTGTTTGAAGCTGTCTGTGTCCACCAGCCTAAATGACAGCATTTCATAGGCCAGTAGTTTAGAAATGCTGGCATTCAGGGCCAGGGATCGAGGGTGGCTAGGTGGGAATTTACGCTTTCTCTCAAATGTTTGTGAGATGGAGAGCTGAACGCTGCCGTGTGACATGGTTGAGATGCTTGGTGACGCTGGTGGTGGTGTTGGTGGTACATCCCATGTTTGCTGGGCGGCAGGTGCCAACGTTCCTCCAGAGGCGGAGGAAGAGGCCGAGGCGGCGGCAGCAGCAGCAGAAGAGGCCGAGGCGGCGGCAGCAGCAGAAGAGGCCGAGGCGGCAGCAGCAGAAGAGGTAGCAGGGGGAGCCTGAGTGAGTACCTTGTTTTTAAGGTGTTTACTCCACTGCAGTTCATGCTTTTCATGCAGGTGCCTGGTCATGCAGGTTATGCTAAGGTTCAGAACGTTAATGCCTCGCTTCAGGCTCTGATGGCACAGCGTGCAAACCACTCGGGTCTTGTCGTCAGCACATTGTTTGAAGAAGTGCCATGCCAGGGAACTCCTTGAAGCTGCCTTTGGGGTGCTCGGTCCCAGATGGCGGCGGTCAGTAGCAGGCGGAGTCTCTTGGCGGCGGGTGTTCTGATTTTGCCCACTGCTCCCTCTTTTGCTACGCTGTTGGCTCGGTCTCACCACTGCCTCTTCCTCCGAACTGTGAAAGTCAGTGGCACGACCTTCATTCCATGTGGGGTCTAGGACCTCATCGTCCCCTGCATCGTCTTCCACCCAGTCTTGATCCCTGACCTCCTGTTCAGTCTGCACACTGCAGAAAGACGCAGCAGTTGGCACCTGTGTTTCATCATCATCAGAGACGTGCTGAGGTGGTATTCCCATGTCCTCATCATCAGGAAAAATAAGTGGTTGTGCGTTAGTGGATTCTATCTCTTCCACCCCTGGGGAAGGGCTAGGTGGATGCCCTTGGGAAACCCTGGCAGCAGAGTCTTCAAACAGCATAAGAGACTGCTGCATAACTTGAGGCTCAGACAGTTTCCCTGATATGCATGGGGGTGATGTGACAGACCGATGGGCTTGGTTTTCATGCGCCATCTGTGCGCTTTCTGCAGAAGACTGGGTGGGAGATAATGTGAACGTGCTGGATCCACTGTCGGCCACCCAATTGACTAATGCCTGTACCTGCTCAGGCCTTACCATCCTTAGAACGGCATTGGGCCCCACCAAATATCGCTGTAAATTCTGCTGGCTACTGGGACCTGAGGTAGTTGGTTCACTAGGACATGTGGCTGTGGCAGAACGGCCACGTCCTCTCCCAGCACCAGAGGGTCCACTAACACCACCACGACCATGTCCACGTCCGCGTCCCTTATTAGATGTTTTCCTCATTGTTCCCGTTCACCACAATTTTGAGAATGGCAAATTTGGGAATGCTTTTTCAACCCAGAACAAAAAATCTGCTTTTACGGTCACTACAAATAACTTGACCAGCTAAAACAGTGCAGATTTGGTTGAATAGAGATGTGAGACCTGTTTTTTTTTGCGCTGTGTGACAGGTATAGGTTTAATCACAGAATGACACTTCTATCAGCACGCTAGCGTGTGTCTTAGGTTTTTCTGAATGACACTATCAATACCTTCAATGTAAGATTTTCTTTTTGGGATAGATTTCAAGTAGGCCTCAAATACCAGAAACTAGTTATTTTGAGAATGGGAAATTTGGGAATGCTTTTTCAACCCAGAACAAAAAGTCTGCTTTTACGGTCACTACAAATAACTTGACCAGCAAAAACAGTGCAGATTTGGTTGAATAGAGATGTGAGACCTGTTTGTTTTTGCGCTGTGTGACAGGTATAGGTTTAATCACAGAATGACACTTCTATCAGCACGCTAGCGTGTGTCTTAGGTTTTTCTGAATGACACTATCAATACCTTCAATGTAAGATTTTCTTTTTGGGATAGATTTCAAGTAGGCCTCAAATACCAGAAACTAGTTATTTTGAGAATGGGAAATTTGGGAATGCTTTTTCAACCCAGAACAAAAAGTCTGCTTTTACGGTCACTACAAATAACTTGACCAGCAAAAACAGTGCAGATTTGGTTGAATAGAGATGTGAGACCTGTTTTCTTTTGCGCTGTGTGACAGGTATAGGTTTAATCACAGAATGACACTTCTATCAGCACGCTAGCGTGTGTCTTAGGTTTTTCTGAATGACACTATCAATACCTTCAATGTAAGATTTTCTTTTTGGGATAGATTTCAAGTAGGCCTCAAATACCAGAAACTAGTTATTTTGAGAATGGGAAATTTGGGAATGCTTTTTCAACCCAGAACAAAAAGTCTGCTTTTACGGTCACTACAAATAACTTGACCAGCAAAAACAGTGCAGATTTGGTTGAATAGAGATGTGAGACCTGTTTTTTTTTGCGCTGTGTGACAGGTATAGGTTTAATCACAGAATCACACTTCTATCAGCACGCTTGCGTGTGTCTTAGGTTTTTCTGAATGACACTATCAATACCTTCAATGTAAGATTTTCTTTTTGGGAAAGATTTCAAGTAGGCCTCAAATAGCAGAAACTAGTTATTTTGAGAATGGGAAATTTGGGAATAGTTTTTCAACCCAGAAAAAAAAGTGTGCTTTTACGGTCAATACAAATAACTTGACCAGCTAAAACAGTACAGATTTGGTTGAATAGAAATGTCAGGTCTATTTTTTAGGCGCTGGGTGACAGGCTCAACTTGCCCCTGATGTAATATATGGCCAAAAAATAACCACACTGTTGATGGTTAAATGCACTTGGGTGACACAGGCTCAGCCTGCACCAGATGTAGTATATGGCCAAAAAATAATCAGACTGTTGATGGTTAAATGCACTTGGGTGACACAGGCTCAGCCTGCACCAGATGTAGTATATGGCCAAAAAATAATCAGACTGTTGATGGTTAAATGCACTTGGGTGACACAGGCTCAGCCTGCACCAGATGTAGGATATAGCACAAAATAACCACACTATCGATGGTTAAATACACTTGGGTGACACAGGCTCAGCCTGCACCAGATGTAGGATATAGCACAAAATAACCACACTATCGATGGTTAAATACACTTGGTGATAGCTCGTGCTGGCGCACCACAAGTCACAAAATGGCCGCCGATCACCCCAGAAAAAAAGTGATCTAAAAACGCTCTGGGCAGCCTCAAAAAAGTGAGCAAGTCAATAATAGCACTTCAATGATCCACAGCTGCAGATCGATCACAGAATGAAGTCTTTTGGAGGAGTTAATCTGCCTAATCTCGCCCTAACGTCGCAGCTGCAACCTCTCCCTATACTGATCATAGCAGAGTGACGTGCGGCGCTACGTGACTCCAGCTTAAATAGAGGCTGGGTCACATGATGCACTGGCCAATCACAGCCATGCCAATAGTAGGCATGGCTGTGATGGCCTCTTGGGCCAAGTAGCATGACGCTTGTTGATTGGCTGCTTTGCAGCCTTTCAAAAAGCGCCAAGAAAGCGCCGAACCCGGACTTTTACGAAAATGTTCGGGTTCGGGTCCGTGTCACGGACACCCCAAAATTCGGTACGAACCCGAACTATACAGTTCGGGTTCGCTCATCCCTAATTACCACTACTCATTATTTTGGGGTTTGCTTGTTACTCTACACTTCAACACTCCCTGCATTTTATTTATTTATTCATCTATTGTTATATTGATTCATAAAGATGGTATTTTTGTATTTAGACCCTTGACATGCTGAAGGTTATGGGCGCCTTAAGATTGATGTGAACATTATGCATGATCTTGACGTTAGCTGAACACAAATTGCAAACCTACTAAAAAGAAACGACGAGCTTTAATATTCGCATGTTATGTGTCAGGGATTCAAGTAAAAAAAAAAAAGGACATAACAATGTTCGCATTGGGAAAAGAAAGGTTACTTCAGCAAACAGTAGCACATGTCTAACAGCAGCCATTTTCTAACACATGTTACTCCTGACAGAAGCAGTGCACATTACTGTTGAAACTAGAAACGTAAAATATTGCTTACCTCAACGTGACGATGAGCCTTTCCTCCGGAGAAATGCTGCGCCTCATATTGGTGTCCATGAAGGTAAGGACAGTACGTAGAGACGACAGCAAGCGATCAAATGTAGTCACTGACATCCGACAGAAGGAAAAAAACTTCTCAGGATGCAGGCGATAGATCTTTGTAGAGGGTATGAAAGTGTCCTTTCCGGTAGCGTTGAGAAACAATCGGATGGACCCAAAATCGCCGCCTTCTACTAGGTTCCTCATCCAACAAACGAGTGCGCTGTCCCCATCGCCGAGAAATAAGCCAATGCAATAAGACCTCTTCCTCAGAGTCATCCGCCATGGTGAAACAGCAAAGACAAGCAACCAAAAGAACCTCTGTACCCTGTAAAGACTACAGAAAATGGCCACAAAACCAAACTCAGGTGACCAGCATATATACCAGTATCCTGGGTGGAGTTATTCAAATTCAATTTTTTTCACCATTCCTTGTTTTCTGACGGTCCGCCAAAAAAACGGACACACGGAAGCATAACGGAAGAAAAAACAGACACGGATCACGGAACAACGGAACCCCATTTTGTGGACCGAGAAAAACAACTGTCGTGTGCATGAGGCCTAAGTATGTATGCTGGGAGTTGTAGTTTCACAACAGCTGGAGTGCCGAAGGTTGCTGATCCCTGATGTAGGGGGATCAGAGATTAGTACCTATCCTTTGCTGTATGAGGTGGTCCAACGGCTTCTTTACCACATAAGAAGACACAAGTGTTATAAATTACATTTTGTGTTACAGATTTTGTATTGGAGGTTCGGAAGTTACAAATTTAGCCTCTTTCTACATACAAGAATATAAAATGGCACATTCACTATACACAGGTATATCTCAAAATGTAAAACCATATTTTTTGTCTGCCTTTTTTTGTTTTAAGGCCCACATTTATTGTTTGTCGTTTCTTACACCAGTATAACCAAAAGGACAATTGGAGTGATTTACACCAAGTTTATTAAAAAATATAGTGCATATAAGCCTGTGTAAAATTCAGAAAATATAATCTATGCGTGCTCTGAGTGGGTGTAGGTTTGTGGCAAAATTTTCTGGCTTTTTAATAAATTTTAAAGGATGTTTCCACTACTTAAGGTACTTATTGATGAGCCATCCTTAGTGTAGGTCATTAATATCAGCAGTGTTGGACTGGGGTGCCTAGGGACCACCAGTAAAACTCGTTTTTGGGGCCCACTGTACAGCTACATGCAAATATTACCTACTTACACAGCAGCAGACAGCAGCAAGATGCGACAAGATGATTGATTATGGGGTTTATGCAGCAACTTCAAACGGTGGGTCCCAGAGGAACAAGTATACTGGCTCTGTACCTAGAGGTCAGTTTAGCCTCCCAATGCATCTATAATAATCAACTGGGTAGTTTGTTAAATAATCTACCCAGTTTTTTTTATATTAATATACACTGGTTAAGATGCTGTGCTGGAGGAGTGGAGGCCCACCTTTGTCAGGGACCCTCCAGGGGATTCTCCTGTTCCCCTGTTGGCCAGTCTGAGCCTGAATATCAGATGGGTTGAGATCCAACCTACGACATCCCGGGTAAACAGCTGTTTTCACTAGGTGAAGTGCAAGAGCTACACAGCTCCTACACTACACAGAGCCGCAACTGGCAAAAACAACTGATTGGTGGTGTCCCGAGAGTTGACCTCTGCAATTCTGATATTAGTAACCTATCCAATGGATAGATAGTTGTTAAAACACCTATAAAGGCTATATATAATAGTTGGCGGGCAATTTTTTTTATTATTGCATTGTACTTATTTTGAGCTAAAAATCATTTTTTCAATTGTTCTTTATTAAAAATATGGAATCCTTTTTTTGTGTACATAGTGTAACAGCGGCTGCTGTGCGCCGCTGTTCCCCTGCTTACCGCCACGGCTATGTTCAGCTGTAATCTGCGGCCAGTGCTTCCTATTCACTGCTGCAGTCCTGGGCTCTGTCTGTGTAGGTACTGTTGTTCTGGGATCCGCTCCACAGTTTCCTCTCAGCCCTGGCCACAGCATGCTTGCTGCTTGTTTCCTGCAGCACTTCCTTAAGGGTCGGCGCGCGTCACTTCCTGGGATTTATGGGTTAGGTCATATGACCTTGCTGATCAATCCTAGCCCTCCTGAACATATATAGGTGGCTCAGCCCCCTTCCAAGGTGCTTCAGTGTCAAGGTCCTTGTGTCCTGCTAAATCTCCTGATATCCGCTTGTGTTCCTGACTCGTACTTGTGTTCATGGATTCTGCTACCCGTTTGATCCCTGCCTGCTTGCCTTGACTCTCCTGTTGCAGACCTGGATTGCCTGCCCTGTACCTGTGCCGCTTGCCCTGACCTTTTGCCGTTCTGACTTCGCTTCTGCCTCGGTCCTGCACTGTTGCTTCTGGTAATGACTCGGCCTGCTGACAACACCTGTACCTCTGGTACCTTTCTCAGGTACCTCCTGGTCTGCCTGGACCAACTGCCTCATGTGCCTATCCTTCTCAAGAGGTAGCGACCTGGTGTTCCCCTCGGGAAAGTCTACTGTGAAGATCGAGGGGTTCACTTAGACAACATCCTTAGAGGAGGTAGGACACGTGGCACAGTGGGTTCACACCCGCTGGTTCGTGACACATAGCTGAGATGCTGTAGTAGCAGCCTGTGGATTTTTTCTCTTTTCCGTCATTTGGGGAGCTGACTGGCTCCTTATTTCTGCTCTCTGACATTATAAGCACTCATTATAGCTCAGTTCTTATCTTACTGATAAGAATGTGGCTTAAATAAGTGTTTATGACCTCTTAGTAGTTTAGAGATAAGGGGGTTCATTTATCAAACTGTTGTAAAGTAAAACTGGCTTAGTTTCCCATAGCAACCAATCAGATTCCTAATTTCATTTTCAAAAGGAGCTGTCCAAAATGAAAGATGGAATCTGATTGGTTGCTATGGGCAACTAAGCCAGTTCTACTTTACACCAGTTTGATAAATGACCCCCAAGGTTTAATAGATGACCGGCACAAAGTGAAAGTACCAGTTACACAGTTAGAAAAACAGTTAACCCTTTGTGACAGAATGGCTCCATATTTGTAATAAAGGCCAATTGAAAATATGATTTTTAGCAAAAAATAAGTAAAATGCAATCATAAACCAAAATTGCCTCCGAAGTTGTACATAGGCTTTATGCTTGAAGACCATGTCCAAATCTACATCTACTTTTATAAGCACTTTTAAAATGTGGCAAGAAGAGTTGATAGTTTCTAATGTAAAATTGACGCAAGTAACGACTTGAAACTTCTTTTTTTTAGAAATGACACCAAAGCTGATGTAAACTGCATAGAAAATGTGGACCTATGAGTCTTGAAAATGCTTGATTTGCTTTTATGTAATCTGCACAGACTTACCTTGTGATAAAACCACAATATTGGTCCCAGAGTAAATATGGTCCAAGATGTCAATAACCATATCTGCATTTATTAAAGGATAGCTGGGTAAGTCAAGATCAATAATTTGTAATAAGAATCATATGTGGTCAGGGAGGCTGATACTGTAAGTGTTTATGGTATTTACAATATAGGATGGGTCCTGGTTCAACCCAGCACAACTATTTTACTGTGGACTTTACAGTGCACTATAGTAACTACCGTATAAATCGCCTTGTAAACTAAGAATGTAAGATAAAAGAGTTACAACTTGTACATTCCCTGCATATATAATGTCTTAGGGTACTTTTGCAGTATGCCAGTCCTTCAGGGTGAGCGAGTGTGAGGTCACAGGGGTCAATTAACAGACCGAGGGTTACTCTTAGTACTCACAGTTTGTAGTATACCCTGGGCAGGCGTACAGTCGGTGATGAAGAGGCTGCCACGTAGATCCTCTGGGGCACTCTCTAGATATAGGGACCAGGCCGGGTGATAGGTGAGGTGCCCTGGGTGTTGAAGGTTTAGCGTGCCTCTGGCAAGATCCCTTACAGTTCGTGACGCCAGTGCCGGTAACGATGGCACACCGATTGTTAGGAGGAATAATGGAGTTACACACGATTGCAGTGAACTAGAATTCTTCTTTACTGAACAGTTCAAACTATGTACAAACTCCTCTGGTATCAATTCTCTTGCTGACAATAAACTTCTGCCCCTCAGCTTTCCACTTGGCTGTATAGGATTAGCACTGCTCTGTACTCTGCAGGGTGCAGGATAACTACGGAGGATCTTCTTCTCCTGAGCTCAGGTGGAGAACCTGGACTATCTAGCTGCATGTTCTTAGCTGACCCTCGGCTACTCCATGACTAGAGTCAACACTGGCCTCTAACACCCCCCCCCCCCCAGCTGGACTGGGCCTGTCTATATATACTAGGGGGTTCCCTAGCTCCCTCTACAGCTTAGGAGGAGAAACTACACCCCTAGCAGGCCTGGTACACAGGAAATGACATGAAAATATGCATTACAATGCAATACAAAATACCATGACCATGCTCCACAAGAGGTGGGGAACAACATGACCCAATTGACCCTTAAGTAGTGCCCACCTTTACGTAGTGGGACACTACACTTTCACACTAGCAGCATGTGACTCCGACAAGCTGTTCACCCGCCGGATGCAGTACTTTTAGTCCGGCCGCCTCTTGGCGTGTGCTGCCGCCGGGACTCTGTCCCCATTATAGTCAATGAGGACGGAGCGGCAGTCCGGGGGCACACGTGAACTAGCGGCAGGACGGATCCGACAGGCTGTTCACCCACCAGAACAGCCTGCCAGAGTCCCCTGCTGCTAGTGTGAAACTAGCCTTACGTATCTGACTTAATACCATAATATGGTGCAATACAACATATGTTTTTACAGAAAAATAGTCAAAGACAACATTCCTGTTGGTGCCAGACATTGCGTTAGTTTCCAGTAAGTTTCCATTGTTTTCTAAAAAGAGCTAAAACAGATGTATGACTTTTTCATTTTCATGGCCGTGCATCTTATAAAGCGAATACTTCGCTGGCCGCTATGCTGAACAGCGCGGCCAGCGAAGTATCAGTGTGGAGGGAGGAGGCGGGGACATTCATGGCGGGGCCCGATGCAGTGACTCTACTCTAATACACCGGGCCCCGCAACTGTTAAACATTCAATCTGATCTATATCTAATTGTATATGCTCTGTACGGTACTTACTGTAGTACCATAAGTATAGCATTAAGACGGCGCAGACCGGCATCTCCCTCTGTTATGCGCCGCTTGCCGTACCTCCTTCCTCATGCGCCGTCTGCTCCAGCTCCCTCTGTCATGCGCCGCCTGCCCCAGCTACCTCTGTCATGCGCCGCCTGCCTGTTCATTCATAAAGTGAGATAAGCAGGCAGGCGGCGCATGAGGAGGGAGTTGTGGCAGGCGGAGCATGACAGAGGGAGCTGGAGCAGACGGCGCATGAGGAAGGAGGTGCGGCAAGCGGTGCTTGACCGAGGGAGATGCCGGTCTGCGCCGTCTTAATGCTATACTTACGATACTACAGTAAGTACCGTACAGAGCATATGCAATTAGATATAGATCAGATTGAATGTTTAACAGTTGCGGGGCCCGGTGTATTAGAGTAGAGTCACTGCACCGGGCACCGCCATGAGTGTCCCGGCCTCCTCCCTCCACACTGATGCATCTGATGGGGGATCTGTAGATGACACTTATGGGGATCTGTGGATGACATAAGTGTCATCCACAGATCCCCCATCAGTGTAATGCACAGATCCCCCCTCAGTGTCATTCACAGATCCCCCTTCAGTGTCATTCACAGATCCCCCCTCAGTGTCATTCACAGATCCCCCATCAGTGTCATTCACAGATCCCCCCTCAGTGTCATTCACAGATCCCCCCATCAGTATCATCCACAGACCCCCATCAGTGTCATCCACAGATCCCCCATCAGTGTCATCCACAGATCCCCCATAACAGTGCGTCATCCACAGATCCCCCCATAACAGTGCGTCATCCACAGATCCCATAACAGTGTGTCATCCACAGATCCCCCCATAACAGTGCATCATCCACAAATCCCCATAACAGTGCGTCATCCACAGATCCCCATAACAGTGCGTCATCCACAGATGCCCATAACAGTGCATCATCCACAGACCTATAGCCCCGCCCCCCCCAGCGCTTCTATTACTTAGTAAAACCCAACTTCCCCCTCAATGTTACGTCACAAATGTGGGCGTGGCCTAGCGACCCGTCCTGACGCATCACCTCCCCCTGCCGCTCTCTGTTTACATCTATCACTGGTACATATTTTCCACTCCAGTGACTACGGGACGTCCTTGTGAAGTGTCTCTAAGTTTGTTTTTACTTATATAGTACCGATTATTTTAATTCATGTTTGTTTATATGCATATGAACCCCGCCCATAGCCCCGCCCCGCCCCCTAAATCGAGGTTAGGCGCCAAAAACAAGTGTATAAATAAATGTGTACTGTCCTGTATTGTATGATTGTCCTGAGGAAGAGGGTCCAATTCCCTCGAAACGCGTAGACCAATAAATACTTTTTTATTCACCCTCTGCGTTATAAATCCAGCCGAGCAGCGCCCAAGGAGCAAATACTATTTGCAGTTCCAGTTTTTTCTTCCTTTTTTGTTTATCTTATCATCCACAGACCACCATTAGTTCAAAAGCTACCAAAAGCACACCTTTTGGTTTAAAATATTTTTTTCTTATTTTCCTCCTCAAAAACCTAGGTGCGTCTTATCATCAGGTGCGTCTTATAAAGCAAAAAATACGGTACCTGTATGACAAAGGTCACACTGCTTTATCCTACTGATTTTGGATTCCTTTCAAATCCAGTGCAGAAAAAAGAACATCACTTCAGACTTTCATTATATCTAGATACTAGTAACATACCGTAGTTTGTATGGTTAGAAAAGGCATACAGGTAGTTGCACCAAGTTCAGTCAATTATCCTGTAATGTTGATCCAGAGGAAGGCAAAAACCTCTTTGAGGCTGAAGCCAATTTTTCTTGTCTTTGAACCAATGACCCTTCTCCACTAATCTAGTAACTACGGTATAACCTATAATATTATATTCTCAAGACATGCCTGCAGGCCTCTCTCACAACCTCCTCTGGCAGAGTGCCATAGTCTACCTGCTCTTACAGTAAAGAATCCTCTTCTATGTTGATGTAGAAACCTTTTCTCTCAACATAGAGGATGTCACCTTGTCACAGTCCTGGGTATAAATCGATCAAGAAATATAGCTCTTTAATGAAGTTTGATATACTTATACATAGTTATTAGGTCACCCCCTAGCACTTTTTTTCTAAAGTAAATAATTAGAGATGAGCGAATCGAAGTTGACGAAGTGGAATTCGATCCGAATTTCAGGAAAAATTTGATTCTCACCGAATCCGAATTTCCTTTGCGGTAACAAATCACATTTTTTCCTAAAATGGCTGCTGCACATGTTAGGACATGGAGCAAAGAACTCTGGGAACGAGGGATCACCCACAATTCCATGCATACATCCAATCAGCAGCCAGCCAGCCCCTGTGATGTCACAGCCCTATAAATACACTCATCCATTTTGGATTCTGCCATTTTCCAGTGTGCTTAGTGCAGGGAGAGATGTCAGCAGGCGCTAGGGACAGTGCTAGAAAAGACTTAATTGTGCTTAAAAAATGATTTACAAGTTCAGAGAAAGATTAGTCAAGGTGTAGGGAAAGGATAGGGAGGCATCATCCACGCTATAAAAGGAGAACAGGTTGCAATGGGAGCATTTCTATTACACCTTGCTGCACTTAATAAAAAAATAAAAAAATATATGTCATAATTGCTGTTCAGCAGTGAAGTAACATTGTTACAGCCTTTTTTGGGGGGTATTATTTTAAATTTAATTTAATTCTTTTATTATACAATATGTCAGACAGACAGGTGACTGGCCCTTCAAAGGGAACAGGCAGTGGCCAAAATGTTTCTGTCGCAGGCAACAGAAGGAGGGGGGGGGTGGCAGCAGGAGTCGCAGTCAGAGGGTTGAGCTCCCGGTGTCATCAAGCGGTCGTGTCTTGACCAGCAACCCAGCGGTGCTTGAATGGTTGACTCTGTCTTCGAGTTCGTTGCAAGTGACATCAGACACCACCAGCCAAGAGTCTGTGGGTTCCTCTGACATGAAGCTTAGTTGGCATGGCCCGGGAACAGGCCCTGTGCCCCCACCTGTCCTGAACCTTCCTCTGTCATTTTCAGTTCCCTCAGCGCGAGAAGTATTATATGTCGTAGGCTTGGCTCCACTTTTCAGCAGGGACAAGCTACTAGAGGACAGTCAGCAGCTAATGCCCAGCCAAGATCTGGAAGAGACGTCCGCCGCTTAATCCGGTAGGGGGGCAAGTAATTATGAGGAGAGTAGCGTGGGAGCTGGTGTTGCGGGCAGTCAGGCTCCTGGCCCTGGGACCGTTGAGGGGGACATCAGTGATGTGCAGACAGTAACGGATGATGATGATGATGTAGCGGATCGCACTTGGGAGCTGGGTGAATTAGGGGCTTCATCATAGTCATCAGGAGAAGACTGTGGCAGCTTGCGCTTGAGGTAGTGGCTGTGCCAGCAGGGTGGCAGCGTGGCTGTGAGTCAGCAGGGTGGCAGCAATGGGAGGTCGGGAGCCAAATGTGCCCGCTGTAGACCACCCACTTTGCAAGAGCCTACCGGTCTGGAAAGTAGCGGTGCAGGGGTACACCAAGGCAGCGGTAGCAAGCAGTCAGCGTGGAGTGTTGGGGGAAAATGCCTTACTCGGAAGTGTGGCAATTTTTGTTAGGCCGCTGGAAGAGGTGAACATGGCCATTTGCTAAATTTTTGGGCAGAAGGTGAAGCGTGGCCAGGGTGCCAATGTTGGCACCACGGCCCTGTGTCAACACATGCAGCATCACCATAAAGTGGCCTGGGAGAACCATGGCTACAATGTGGTGGTCCAGCCAGCCGCAGCAACCGCTGCATCACCCAGTGGCACACACCCAATTTCATGCAGTCAAGGCTCCACCACCTCAGCCGAAGGGATGTCACGCCTTGCCCTGTAAATGTGCGGAGATCTGCCAGGCTGGCTGCACATGTTTGACTCGTCTCTTTGTTTTGGTTTGAGTTGAGCTGGATCCACCTTCCCTCAGGTGTACTGGGTTGATTGTTAGCAAGGCTATTTATTCCTCCTTCTCCCACTGGCCTGTGTGGGTTATAGTTAATTTCCTGTGGGCTTTGGATGTGTTGTGGATTGTCTGCTCCAGCTCAGCTCAAGATACATCCTCTCTGTTTCTTCCCTTGTTGTCTTTTGTCTAGGCCTCTAGGAGACGCTTGCTTCCTCCTGCTTGAGGAGGCAGGTCGCCTCTTCCCCTTTCCCTTCTGCTCAGGGTTGTCCCAGGGTATATAGACGTAGACACGAGAGCATGTGCATATCCACCATAAGGTTATGCACATGTGCACAGCAGTATAGGGAAAGCTTCAGGAATCACTAGGAGGTGACCCTTTCTCACTAGCTTTTGGGCCTAGTCTATTGTTCTGTTTGTTTTCCCTGTGTTTGGTTATTTCACTGCTGATATACCTTCCGTGACAAGGGAGCTGTCTGTCCTTCTCATCATCTGCTGGTCCTGATGCTCCTGCTCTTCGTCCTCCTACTCCTCATCAGTCATTCAATCAGCAATCGATCACCGAAGGGATTGCCAAGAGACAACAGTATGCGTGCACTCATCCAAAGACACAGAAGATGAACATGCTTCTGGCCAAGTTGCTGGTGCTGCAGTCCCCCCCTTTCCAAGGCTTGTGCCGAGCTGAGGTGGAGAGTACCAAGCCATCATTTCTGTAGAACAGAAGGTGTGCCAGTCCTTGAGCCTGTCGGTGTCTGCCAAAGTGCATGGCAGAACCGACGTGTGGAGCTGTAACTACGTCGGTGTCCTTTATGGCCCACTGGGTAAATGTGGTTCCTGCCTAGCCACACCAGCAACTTGGCCAGGTAATGCCGCCTCCACGTTCTCACGCCTTTGGTCCTGTGACAACATACGCCTCTGCCTCCTCATCCTTCACCGTGTCCTCAGCCTCCACTGCAGGAACAATTCACAGTGCCCCACGAGCATACCACATGTGCAGAGCACGGCGGTGTCATGCTGTTCTGCACCTGGTTTGCCTGGGCGAACGGAGTCACACAGGGGAGGAACTGCTCCACGTCCTTCATCAAATCGAATCCTGTCTCTCCTCGACAACTCAAAATCAGAACCATGGTGTCAGCGCTGCGTCAAGGAGGGCTGAGCCATGCACCCTGCATGGTGCACGCGTTTAATCTGGTTGTAAAGGGGTTCCTGAAGTCTTCCGCCCAGCAGTACCAGCTCCATCAGCAGCAACTTAAGTCTGAAGTTGCTGATAAGCTGTTTTCTTCACCCGCCTACTGAAGAAACTACTCACCAGCAGCAGCAGCTAGACATTGAGCAGAACCTGAACCAGCAGGTGAGTCCACCCTGCCACCTTACATTGAAGATCCCCTGGACTACTGGGCAGCCAAACTCGATTTGTAGCCGCAACTGGCCGAGTTTGCCCTGGAAAAGCTTTCCTGCCCGGCCAGCAGTGTGGCATCAGAGAGGGTGTTTAGTGCGGCGGGGGCTATAGTTACCCCAAGGAGAACTCTCCTGTCCACCCAAAATGTGGAGAAACTGACCTTTGTGAAGATGAATTAGGCGTGGATCAGACAGGATTTTAAAACACCAGTGTCTGATGCATCAGACTAGATCATCCATGGTGCCACACCAACACTTTGACAAAAGAGACCTGTTTCTTCTGGCTATCTGCTTCAGCTACTATTCTGATGCTGCCACCCACCTGATGCCACACCTCCTGCCACACCTGCTGGTGCTCTTACTGCCAGCTACCATCTGCAGCTGGGACTGGTATTGCTCCCCACCTCCCCACTCTGTCACTGGGCCACTCTGTGGTCTCCTCATGCTGCTGCTGCTACCTCAACACTATGTCATTGGGCCACACTGTAGTCTCCTCATGCTGCTGCCACATCACTGCTCTGTGGTCTCCTCATGCTGCTGTCACTTCACCACTTTGTGGTCTCCTCATGCTGCTGCCACCTCAACACTGTGTGAATGGGCCACTCTGTTGTCTCGTCATTCTGCTGCCACCTCATGCTGCTGATGCTATGTCACCATTATGTCACTGGGCCACTCCTTGGTCTCCTCATGCTGCTGCTACCACAACATTATCCAATGGGCCACTCTGTGGTCTCCTCATGCTTCTGCCACATCACTACTCTGTGGTATCCTCATGCTGCTGCCCTTCACCTCTCTGTGGTCTCCCCATGCTGCTGCTACCTCAACACTATGTCACTGGGCCACTCTGTGGTCTCCTCATGCTGCTGCCACATCACCACTATGTCACTGGGCCACTATGTGGTCTCCTCATGCTGCTTCCACCTCACCACTATGTCATTGGGCAACTCTGTGGACTTTCCATGCTGTTCCCACCCTCCCCACTCCATGACTGGTCCACTATTTTGCCTTTTTGGCCTGGTTGACATCATCATTTATTTGGCCCTTCCTCTGATCTGTCAGAAGGAAGGAAAAATGAGACGCACATTGGATCCTGTCTATGTAGCAGCTGTAAGGCCTGTATGACATGGCCTCTATTTTGCATCAGAATTGGTTTATGATTTGGTATCCAAAAGCAAGAGTGGGTACAAAACACACAAAGCATGTAAATATTCCATTCAAGTGTCATCTCTATTTTGGATCCACTCCTGCTTTTTTGGGCTTTAGCAATACTGATGGATTACTGACCAAATACTGACCGAGCAAAGGCGGATGCTCATCAGACAGGATCTGTTTTTTGGTGGGTTATTGTTCTGACGGATCAGAGGAAGGGCAAAATAATCAGTGACGTCAACACAAGCTTACTGCTGACACCCTCTCCACTCTTTCGGGGGGCTCTACTTTTATAAGTGTTTAATACAGGCATCCTCAAACTGCGGCACTCCAGCTGTTGCAAAACTACAACTCCCAGCATGCCCGCACAGCCTACAGGTATCAGCCTACAGCAGGGCATTGTGGGAGTTGTAGTTTTGCAACAGATGGATGGCCGCAGTTTGAGGATGCCTGGCTTAATAGAACAGGTTCTGTAGACATCTATGTGGAATCAGCTGACAACGGTCTCACACAGTTGTGTGTTTATTACAGCTGCTGGCAGTGAGTTCTGCTTTGCAAACCTCTCTGCATATGAAAAGACAGCCAGGATTTTTAAAAATGTACCTAGGCTTATTTCCAGCACCCCAATAATATTCAAACACTGAGGAATTGCAGAATTAGTTTTCTTCTAAAAAACATTTCAGTTCCCTGTGGGCGTGGACACATTGCACTTACCATGCCATGCCATGACACTCAAATATACCTCTGTGGCCCAGATGTCACTGCCAGAAAGTTTATCAGCTATAACATCATTCTTCTCCTACCGCTTCTTAAAACTCAACATGGAGAAAACAGAATTATCTTTCCCTCATGTCACTCAGGTCCCCCTACCAGAACTATCCATTATAGTTAACAGCACCACACTTTCTCCATTCTCACAGATCTGATGCACAGAGATAACATTTCCTTATGCCCTGTTCTGCAAACCACCATCCAAACCCTTTCCACCACCTGCCTCTTTCAGCTCAAGAACACACTTACATTTGCTTCTTTCTGACCCCCGAGTCAACTAAAATGCTAATGCATGTCCTCTTTATCTCCTGCCTCGACTATTGCAAAATCCTTTTCTGTGGCTTCCTGTTTAGCACTTTCACCTTCACTTTATCCTCAACCTTACTGCGTGGTAAACCTACCTCTCTCCTTGTTTCTCCTCTGCCTCTCCCCTTCACTTGCTCCCCCTCACAAGACCTCATTCTTTGTTCTCCTCTTGTCTGTTCCTTGCACAATCACCTACAAGATTACTCTCCTGCATCCCCCATACTCTGTAACTCACTATCCCAGCACATCAAACTCTCCATCTACATCCAAACCTTCAAAAACAACTTAATAACCCACCTGTTCAGGAAAGCCTACCACCTACAATAACACTGCTGACTCAATGATGTTATGAAGGTCTCATGAAGTGTAAAGTCACATGAAATGGCTGTAACATTCACCGCATGTCCTAACCTACTGTTTACTGAAAATACATTTGATTTCTACTTGTCCATTTTATGAGGACTCTTTACTAAACACTGAGCACCACCCATACTGCCAAAGATCCTACCAGAGGCTGAGAAGCAGAGCTAACCTACTTTTCTCTGTGTTTTTAGAATTTTGATAATCTTTTAGTATTGTAGTGCACCCAATCCTTTTATTTTAGTTGCCCACTTGTGAACTTGATCAAGCTCCACCATGTCTTGCTTGTACACTGGTGCTCAAAACTGCACACAATACTCCATGTACTGTCTGACTCATGACTTATACAATGGCAGAAATGTTCTTGTCATGAGTATTTACGTCCCTTCTGATACACTCCTTCATCTTATTGATCTTGACTGCAGCTGCCTAAAACACTGGAACAGTTAAGTTTACTGTTATCTAATTTCCAAAATTCTTAGCATTGTTTGTATTTTTCCTTTTTGATGTGCCACCTAAGAAGTTATTTATTTCAGAAAAGTAGGGAAAAAAAGCAAATCGATTTTACACAAAAAATAAAAAAAGTGTTACAAATTTCCCCAAACCTCTGTTTCTAGCAAATCCAAAGTTTTTGGGATTTGTCCCATATGAATCGCTCAAAATTGCATCCACCATTTTACATATCAGAATACAAGGAAGATGAGAAGATGAAGAAGAAGGGTCACATGACCCCTATCCCTGTGGGCTTGCACATAATGCTTTGTAGTTAGCCTCAGTAAATCATGAGGAACTATAACTGTAATGTTAGCAGACGTGTCAAATGCACTATAAAAGATCCCAGCGAGGATGTGCCATGTTTCTCTGGGTTTGTACACTGCTCAAAAGAATAAAGGGAACACTTAAACAACACAATGTAACTCCAAGTCAATCACACTTCTGTGAAATCAAACTTTCCACTTAGGAAGCAACACTGAGTGACAATCAATTTCACATGCTGTTGTGCAAATGGGATAGACAACAGGTGGAAATGATAGGCAATTAGCAAGACACCCCCAATAAAGGAGTGGTTCTACAGGTGGTTACCATAGACCACTTCTCAGTTCCTATGCTTCCTGGCTGATGTTTTGGTCACTTTTGAATGCTGGCGGTGCTTTCACTCTAGTGGTAGCATGAGACGGAGTCTACAACCCACACAAGTTGCTCAGGTAGTGCAGCTTATCCAGGATGGCACATCAATGCGAGCTGTGGCAAGAAGGTTTGCTGTGTCTGTCAGCGAAGTGTCCAGAGCATGGAGGCGCTACCAGGAGACAGGCCAATACATCAGGAGACGCGGAGGAGGCCGCAGGAGGGCAACAACCCAGCAGCAGGACCGCTACCTTCGCCTTTATTCAAGAAGGAACAGGAGGAGCACTGCCAGAGCCCTGCAAAATGACCTCCAGCAGGCCACAAATGTGCATGTATCTGCTCAAACGGTCAGAAACAGACTCCATGAGGGTGATATGAGGGCCCGACATCCACAGGTGGGGGTTGTGCTTACAGCCCAACACCATGCAGGACGTTTGGCATTTGCCAGAGAACATCAAGATTGGCAAATTCGCCACTGGCGCCCTGTGCTCTTCACAGATGAAAGCAGGTTCACACTGAGCAAATGTGACAGACGTGACAGAGTCTGGAGACGCCGTGGAGAACGTTCTGCTGCCTGCAACATCCTCCAGCATGACCGGTTTGGCATTGGGTCAGTAATGGTGTGGGGTGGCATTTCTTTGGAGGGCCGCACAGCCCTCCATGTGCTCGCCAGAGGTAGCCTGACTGCCATTAGGTACCGAGATGAGATCCTCAGACCCCTTGTGAGACCATATGCTGGTGCGGTTGGCCCTGGGTTCCTCCTAATGCAAGACAATGCTAGACCTCATGTGGCTGGAGTCTGTCAGCAGTTCCTGCAAGACGAAGGCATTGATGCTATGGACTGCCCCGTCCGTTCCCCAGACCTGAATCCAATTGAGCACATCTGGGACATCATGTCTCGCTCTATCCACCAATGTCACGTTGCACCACAGACTGTCCAGGAGTTGGCAGATGCTTTAGTCCAGGTCTGGGAGGAGATCCCTCAGGAGACCGTCCGCCACCTCATCAGGAGCATGCACAGGCGTTGTAGGGAGGTCATACAGGCACGTGGAGGCCACACACACTACTGAGCCTCATGTTGACTTGTTTTAAGGACATTACATCAAAGTTGGATCAGCCTGTAGTGTGTTTTTCCACTTTAATTTTGAGTGTGACTCCAAATCCAGACCTCCATGGGTTAAAAAATTTGATTTCCATTTTTTAATTTTTGTGTGATTTTGTTGTCAGCACATTCAACTATGTAAAGAACAAAGTATTTCAGAAGAATATTTAATTAATTCAGATCTAGGATGTGTTATTTTTGTGTTCCCTTTATTTTTTTGAGCAGTGTACATTGGAAGGAAAGCACGTCTGCTAGATAAAAGAAACATTACTTCAAACACAGAATAGATCTAGTCTATGGTCAAAAAGAGAGGTTATTTCACAGTTAGGCCTCATGCACACAAACGTATTTTCATTCCGTGTCAGTTTTTTTTTTTTTTTGCATGGGTCTGCAAAAAAAAAAAAGGAAGTTAATCCGTGTGCATTCTGTTTCCGTAGGTCCGTATTTCCGTTCCGCAAAAAAAATAGAACATGTCCTATTATTGTCCGCATTAAGGACAAGGATAGGACTGTTCTATTAGGGGCCAGCTGTTCAGTTCTGCAAAATACGGAATGCACACGGACGGCATCCGTATGTTTTACGGATCTGTTTTTTGCGGACTGCTCATGTGCATGAGGCCTGAAGAGAACACAATAGCTAGTTAGATTTATAATTATTTCACAGAAAGTTTGGTTTTAGAGACAGAAATCAGTATGTCATATTGTGTAACTGTCAGGGACGATTGTTTTGTCAGTAATTTGTCGAAATGCTTGTGTTAGTGTTCGTCATTCGAAGCTATACTACTCAATTTATAATTTATGTGAATTAATCCAACCTACAACACAGAATTTACAATCACAGACAATCAGGCTCCCTCAGGGACTCTTGTGTCCATGATGTTCATGTACATGTACGGCACAGAGGGAAGTGACTTTCCGCAATCCACCATACATGGAGCACTGATTGAGGAGGCACAGGAGCTGTGCTCGCCTGATCAGTACAGAGGCTTGGCTGTTAGTAAAACACCAATGACGGCAGACTAACCCCTTAGATGCCACAATCAATACTGTATGTTATCATGTCAATCTCTATCCCCATAGGCAGTGGCGACTCTAGGAACAATATATAGGGGGGGGGGGGGGCACAAAGATACCACAGTCAAAAATGGGGGGGCAAAAACAAAATAAGTATATATAAATAAGATTACAAAATACGAGAGAATTGCGGTATGCAGGGATACATTTATAATAAAACAATTTACTTACAAAAGAAGCTATTCAGTCGTCTGCTGTGCCGTCCTCTGCTTGCTTCCGCGGAGTCTTTCACCTTCTTTCTGTCTCTCGTCAGTGCGCAGGCGCACTGTTATGGTGGATCTGTGGAAGACACACTGTTATGGTGGATCTGTGGAAGACACACTGTTATGGGGGCATCTGTGGATGACACATTATGCCTCTCATTAGCCCTCATTATGCCTCTCATCACTCCCATATCAGCTCCCATGCCTCTCATTAGCCCCCATATCAGCCTTTATGCCTCATTAGCCCCCATTATAAGCAATTATGCCTCATTAGCCCCCATTATTCCTCTTATTAGCCCCCATTATGCCTCTTATCACCCCCATATCAGCCCCCATGCCTCTCATTAGCCCCATATCAGCCCTTATGCCTCATTAGCCCCATTATAAGCAATTATGCCTCATTAGCCCACATTATGCCTCTTATTAGCCCCCATTATAAGCCATTATGCCTCATTAGCCCACATTATGCCTCTTATTAGCCCCCATATGCCTAATTAGCCCCCATTATGTCTCGAATTAGCCCCATTATGCCTCATTAGCCCCCATAGGCCTCATTAGCCCCCATATGCCTCTAATAGTCTAATTAGCCCCCATTGTGTCTCTAATTAGCCCCCATGATGCCTCTCATTAGCCCCCATGATGCCTCTCATTAGCCCCCATATGCTTCCAATTAGCTCCATATGCCTCCAATTAGCCCCCATAGCCCCCATATGCCTCCAGTTAGCCCCCATATGCCTCCAATTAGCCCCCATATGCCTCCAATTAGCCCCCATAACCCCCATATGCCTCCAATTAGCCCCATATGCCTCTAATTAGCCCCCATATGCCTCCAATTAGCCCCCATAGCCCCATATGCCTCCAATTAGCCCCCATATGCCTCCAATTAGCCCTCATAGCCCCATATGCCTCCAATTAGCCCCCATATGCCTCCAATTAGCCCCCATAGCACCCATATGCCTCCAATTAGCCCCATATGCCTCGAGTTAGCCCCCATATGCCTCCAATTAGCCCCCATAGCCCCCATATGCCTCCAATTAGCCCCATATGCCTCCAATTAGCCCCCATATGCCTCCAATTAGCCCCCATAGCCCCCATATGCCTCCAATTAGCCCCCATATGCCTCCAAATAGCCCCCATGTGCCTCCAATTAGCCCCATATGCCTCGAGTTAGCCCCATATGCCTCCAATTAGCCCCCATATGCCTTCAATTAGCCCCCATAGCCCCCATATGCCTCCAATTAGCCCCCATATGCCTCCAATTAGCCCCCATAGCCCTCATATGCCTTCAAATAGCCCCCATATGCCTCCAAATAGCCCCCATATGCCTCCAATTAGCCCCATATGACTCCAATTAGCCCCCATAGCCCCCATATGCCTCCAATTAGCCCCCATATGCCTCCAATTAGCCTCCAATTAGCCCCCATGTGCCTCCAATTAGCCCCCATTATGCCCCCAGCAGCCACATTTTTTATAAAATAAAAAAACACTTACCTCTCCTGCTCCTGGACGGACGCTGCCTGCAATTTTCTCTCTCCTCAGTCGACTGTGGTCTGAACTGGCGCGCACAGTGTGAGGTCACAGAGCGCCCTCACGCTGTGCGCAGCCCTGCACAGCCGACAGCCGAGGACCAGGAAGTGGTAAGTACAGAGCGTATACCGCTTCCTGGTCCTTCGGTACTAATGAGCGCTTCCATAATGGAAGCGCTCATTAGTATTCACCTGGGAGAATCAGCGGGGGGGCACCCAGGGGGGCAAAGAACAACATAGGGGGGGGGGCGATTGCCCCCCTCGCCCCCCCTCTAGCGACGCCACTACCCATAGGCTCCCCACAATCCCAATAGTTACCATGGCACCCAGAAGCCTTAAAAAGGTTCTCTGAGCCTACCTGGTACAGAAGTCTATGAGACCAACTGTCAGTGCAAAAAGGGATCAGATCCTCAAAAGCTGAAGTCCCACGGGACTAAAATAAAATAAAAATAAGATAGTGTTTTAAAAAATATTTAAAAATTAACGTTCAAGTTTAAAAAATAAGCAAAAAAGCTTCTATCCTACCATCTAGCCCTTAAAAATAAAAAAATAATTTAAAATAGACATATTAAGCATTGTTTTATTAAAATATCACATTATTTACCTGCCGTAAAAAAAGAAAAAACAACATAAAAGACATTTTTTGCTCACTTTACCTCACAAAAAGCATATTATTGGGCAATCAAAAAGCGATATGTACCCTAAAATGGGAATAATGAAAATGTCACCACATTCCGCAAAAAACTTCCCTAACACAAGGGAATCAACAGAAAATGGAAAAAAATATAAAATTGTCTCTCCGAAAATGGCGACTCAAAAACATAATTTTTTTTTCCAAAAATTATTTTATTGTGTAAAACTGACATATTACCTATTGCTGCTTCCATAACGACCTGCTCAACAAAAATATTGCATGATCTATCCTATCAGGTGAACGGCATAAAAATAAATAAATGCATAAAAAACATGCCAGAACAGCCATTTTTTTGTCGCCTCCCCTCACAAAAAGCATAATACAGAGCAATCAAAAGGTCATATGTATCCCAAAACAGTACCAATGAAAATGTTACCCCATCTCACAAAAAAACATAAAGAAAATCATGTAAAATTGGTATAGCTGTAATCGTACTGACAAGCAAAATAAAGATAAAATGAAATTTTTCATGCACGGTGTATGCCATAGTAGCGAAACCCAAAAAGCAATGGGAGAACTGGTGCATTTCTTTATCCTGCTTCCTAAAAAATGAAATAGAAAGTGATCAAATAGTTGTATGTACCCCAAAATTGAACCAATGATAATAGGAAATCATTCTGCAAAAAATAAGCCTCACACAGCTTCATTGAGAGAAAAATAAAACATATGGTCTTAGAAAATGTCTGTACTCCAAAGGCTGTTCAAAAGCAACATGGCACCTATAAAACCAATCCATCAAAATCTGTGCTGCAAAAGCCAAAAGCTGGTCTTTTCCTTCTGAACACTGCAACGTACCGAAACAGCAGTTTGCATCCACATTAAAGGGGTTGTCCAACCCCTATAATGCCCCCCCCAATGCCCGGGCACCTTATATAGGTTATACATACCCTGCTTACCTGCGTCGCTACTGTTCCCTGCAAGGCTGCCGCTGCATCTCCGCATCACCCGCAATGCTAGGGAGGCTTATCTCCATCGTGGCCTGCTATTGGCTGACCCCCTCCCTGTCTGCCTAATGGCAGTTTATGGCCACAAAGGGAATAATGCCATATTCAGGAGAAAATGGGTAACAAATTGTGAGGTCCTTTTTCTTCTTTTTACCCTTATGAAAATGAAAAATCTGAGGCTAAAGCAACATTTTATTGGAAAAAAAGGTAATTTTTAATTTTCATAGCCAAGTGCTTCTAAATTCTAAATAAATGTCTGTGGGGTCCAAACACTTACTAGACTCAATAAATTCCTTGAGGGGAACAGTTTCCAAAATGGTGTCACTTTTTGGGGATTTCCACTGAAGGGGTACCTCAGGGTCTCTTCAAACACAATATGTCACCCAAAAACCATTCCAGCAACATCTGCCCTCCAAAAGCGATATGGTGCTCCTTCTCTTTTGAGCCCTGCCAATACAGCATTTTTTTAATACATATCGGCTGTTGCCATGCTCTGGAGAAAATGGGTGACAAATTGTGAGAATCTTTTTCTCCTGTTACCCCTTGTGAAAATGAAATATTTGGGGCTTATGCAACATGTTATTGGAAGAAATTAAATGTTTCATTTTCACAGCCAAGAGTTTTTAAATTCTATGAAACAGCTATGGGGTCAAAGTGCTCAGTACAACTTTTGGGAGTTTCCTCTGTAGGCGTACCTCGGGATCTCGATAAATTCAACATGGTGCTCCTTCCCATTTGATTCCTGCAGTGTGCCCATAAAGCAGTTTTTGACCACATAGGGCAGGCATGGCCAACCTGCGGCTCTCCAGCTGTTGTAAAACTACAACTCCCACCATGCCCTGCTGTAGGCTGATAGCTGTAGACTGTCCGGGCATGATGGGAGTTGTAGTTTTGCAACAGCTGTAGAGCCTCAGGTTGACCATCCCTGACATAGGGGTTGTTTCTGTAAACTGTAGAATCTGTAAAATGCATTAAAATGAAAAATCTGTTAAAAAGTTAAATTTTGAAATGTCACCACCATTTTCCTTTAACTCTTCTGGAAAACCTAAACAAAGTTTGTAAAATCAGTTTTGAATAACTTGATGGGTGTACAGTCGTGGCCAAAAGTTTTGAGAATTACACAAATATTAGTTTTCACAAAGTTTGCTGCTAAACTGCTTTTAGATCTTTGTTTCAGTTGTTTCTGTGATGTAGTGAAATATAATTACATGCACTTCATACGTTTCAAAGGCTTTTATCGACAATTTATGCAAAGAGTAAGTATTTGCAGTGTTGGCCCTTCTTTTTCAGGACCTCTGCAATTCGACTGGGCATGATCTCAATCACCTTCTGGGCCAATTCCTGACTGATAGCAACATATTCTTTCATAATCACTTCTTGGAGTTTGTCAGAATTAGTGGGTTTTTGTTTGTCCACCCGCCTCTTGAGGATTGACCACAAGTTCTCAATGGGATTAAGATCTGGGGAGTTTCCAGGCCATGGACCCAAAATGTCAACGTTTTGGTCCTCGAGCTTAGTTATCACTTTTGCCTTATGGCACGGTGCTCCATCGTGCTGGAAAATGCATTGTTCTTCACCAAACTGTTGTTGGATTGTTGGAAGAAGTTGCTGTTGGAGGGTGTTTTGGTAACATTCTTTATTCATGGCTGTGTTTTCGGGCAAAATTGTGAGTGAGCCCACTCCCTTGGATGAGAAGCAACCCCACACATGAATGGTCTCAGGATGCTTTACTGTTTGCATGACACAGGACTGATGGTAGCGCTCACCTTTTCTTCTCCGGACAAGCCTTTTTCCAGATGCCCCAAACAATCGGAAAGAGGCTTCATCGGAGAATATGACTTTGCCCCAGTCCTCAGCAGTCCATTCACCATAATTTCTGCAGAAGATCAATCTGTCCCTGATGGCTTCTTTGCTGCCCTTCTTGACACCAGGCCAACTTCCAAAAGTCTTCGCCTCACTGTGCGTGCAGATGCACTCACACCTGCCTGCTGCCATTCCAGAGCAAGCTCTGCACTGGTGGCACTCCGATCCCGCAGCTGAATCCTCTTTAGGAGACGATCCTGGCGCTTGCTGGACTTTCTTGGATGCCCTGAAGCCTTCTTAACAAGAATTGAACCTCTTTCCTTGAAGTTCTTGATGATCCTCTAAATTGTTGATTGAGGTGCAATCTTAGTAGCCACAATATCCTTGCCTGTGAAGCCATTTTTATGCAAAGCAATGATGGCTGCACGCGTTTCTTTGCAGGTCACCATGGTTAACAATGGAAGAACAATGATTTCAAGCATCACCCTCCTTTTAACATGTCAAGTCTGCCATTTTAACCCAATCAGCCTGACATAATGATCTCCAGCCTTGTGCTCGTCAACAGTCTCACCTGAGTTAACAAGATGATTACTGAAATGATCTCAGCAGGTCCTTTAATGACAGCAATGAAAAGCAGTGGAATTTTTTTTTGGGGATTAAGTTAATTTTCATGGCAAAGAAGGACTATGCAATTCATCTGATCACTCTTCATATCATTCTGGAGTATATGCAAATTGCTATTATAAAAACTTAACCACCTCCGGACCGCCTAACGCAGGATCGCGTTCCGGAGGTGGCAGCGCTGCGCACAGTCACGCATATACGCGTCATCTCGCGAGACGCGAGATTTCCTGTGAACGCGCGCACACAGGCGCGCGCGCTCACAGGAACGGAAGGTAAGAGAGTTGATCTCCAGCCTGCCAGCGGCGATCGTTCGCTGGCAGGCTGGAGATGTGTTTTTTTTAACCCCTAACAGGTATATTAGACGCTGTTTTGATAACAGCGTCTAATATACCTGCTACCTGGTCCTCTGGTGGTCCCCTTTGTTTGGATCGACCACCAGAGGACACAGGTAGCTCAGTAAAGTAGCACCAAGCACCACTACACTACACTACACCCCCCCCCGTCACTTATTAACCCCTTATTAGCCCCTGATCACCCCTAATCACCCCTGATCACCCCTGATCACCCCATATAGACTCCCTGATCACCCCCCTGTCATTGATTACCCCCCTGTCATTGATCAACCCCCTGTAAAGCTCCATTCAGACGTCCGCATGATTTTTACGGATCCACTGATAGATGGATCGGATCCGCAAAACGCATCCGGACGTCTGAATGAAGCCTTACAGGGGCGTGATCAATGACTGTGGTGATCACCCCATATAGACTCCCTGATCACCCCCCTGTCATTGATTACCCCCCTGTCATTGATTACCCCCCTGTAAAGCTCCATTCAGATGTCCGCATGATTTTTACGGATGCACTGATACATGGATCGGATCCGCAAAACGCATCCGGTCGTCTGAATGAAGCCTTACAGGGGCATGATCAATGACTGTGGTGATCACCCCCCTGTCATTGATTACCCCCCTGTAAAGCTCCATTCAGATGTCCGCATGATTTTTACGGATGCACTGATAGATGGATCGGATCCGCAAAACGCATCCGGACGTCTGAATGAAGCCTTACAGGGGCATGATCAATGACTGTGGTGATCACCCCATATAGACTCCCTGATCACCCCCCTGTAAAGCTCCATTCAGATGTCCGCATGATTTTTACGGATGCACTGATACATGGATCGGATCCGCAAAACGCATCCGGTCGTCTGAATGAAGCCTTACAGGGGCATGATCAATGACTGTGGTGATCACCCCCCTGTCATTGATTACCCCCCTGTAAAGCTCCATTCAGATGTCCGCATGATTTTTACGGATGCACTGATAGATGGATCCGATCCGCAAAACGCATCCGGACGTCTGAATGAAGCCTTACAGGGGCATGATCAATGACTGTGGTGATCACCCCATATAGACTCCCTGATCACCCCCCTGTCATTGATCACCCCCCTGTCATTGATTACCCCCCTGTAAAGCTCCATTCAGATGTCCGCATGATTTTTACGGATGCACTGATAGATGGATCGGATCCGCAAAACGCATCCGGACGTCTGAATGAAGCCTTACACGGGCGTGATCAATGACTGTGGTTATCACCCCATATAGACTCCCTGATCACCCCCCTGTCATTGATCACCCCCCTGTCATTGATCACCCCCCCTGTCATTGATCACCCCCCTGTCATTGATCACCCCCCTGTCATTTATCACCCCTCTGTAAGGCTCCATTCAGATATTTTTTTGGCCCAAGTTAGCGGAATTTTTTTTTTTTTTTCTTACAAAGTCTCATATTCCACTAACTTGTGTCAAAAAATAAAATCTCACATGAACTCACCATACCCCTCACGGAATCCAAATGCGTAAAATTTTTTAGACATTTATATTCCAGACTTCTTCTCACGCTTTAGGGCCCCTAGAATGCCAGGGCAGTATAAATACCCCACATGTGACCCCATTTCGGAAAGAAGACACCCCCAGGTATTCCGTGAGGGGCATATTGAGTCCATGAAAGATTGAAATTTTTGTCCCAAGTTAGCGGAACGGGAGACTTTGTGAGAAAAAAATTAAAAATATCAATTTCCGCTAACTTGTGCCAAAAAAAAAAAATTTCTATGAACTCGCCATGCCCCTCATTGAATACCTTGGGGTGTCTTCTTTCCAAAATGGGGTCACATGTGGGGTATTTATACTGCCCTGGCATTCTAGGGGCCCTAAAGCGTGAGAAGAAGTCTGGTATCCAAATGTCTAAAAATGCCCTCCTAAAAGGAATTTGGGCACCTTTGCGCATCTAGGCTGCAAAAAAGTGTCACACATCTGGTATCGCCGTACTCAGGAGAAGTTGGGGAATGTGTTTTGGGGTGTCATTTTACATATACCCATGCTGGGTGAGAGAAATATCTTGGTCAAATGCCAACTTTGTATAAAAAAATGGGAAAAGTTGTCTTTTGCCAAGATATTTCTCTCACCCAGCATGGGCATATGTAAAATGACACCCCAAAACACATTTCCCAACTTCTCCTGAATACGGCGATACCACATGTGTGACACTTTTTTGCAGCCTAGGTGGGCAAAGGGGCCCATATTCCAAAGAGCACCTTTAGGATTTCACAGGTCATTTACCTACTTACCACACATTAGGGCCCCTGGAAAATGCCAGGGCAGTATAACTACCCCACAAGTGACCCCATTTTGGAAAGAAGACACCCCAAGGTATTCCGTGAGGGGCATGGCGAGTTCCTAGAATTTTTTATTTTTTGTCACAAGTTAGTGGAAAATGCTTATTTTTTTTTTTTTTTTTTTTTTCATACAAAGTCTCATATTCCACTAACTTGTGACAAAAAATAAAAACTTCCATGAACTCACTTTGCCCATCAGCGAATACCTTGGGGTCTCTTCTTTCCAAAATGGGGTCACTTGTGGGGTAGTTATACTGCCCTGGCATTCTAGGGGCCCAAATGTGTGGTAAGGAGTTTGAAATCAAATTCTGTAAAAAATGACCTGTGAAATCCGAAAGGTGCTCTTTTGAATATGGGCCCCTTTGCCCACCTCGGCTGCAAAAAAGTGTCACACATCTGGTATCTCCGTAATCGGGAGAAGTTGGGGAATGTGTTTTGGGGTGTCATTTTACATATACCCATGCTGGGTGAGAGAAATATCTTGGCAAAAGACAACTTTTCCCATTTTTTTATACAAAGTTGGCATTTGACCAAGATATTTATCTCACCCAGCATGGGTATATGTAAAAAGACACCCCAAAACACATTCCTCAACTTCTCCTGAATACAGAGATACCAGATGTGTGACACTTTTTTGCAGCCTAGGTGGGCAAAGGGGCCCACATTCCAAAGAGCACCTTTCGGATTTCACAGGTCATTTACCTACTTACCACACATTTGGGCCCCTAGAATGCCAGGGCAGTATAACTACCCCACAAGTGACCCCATTTTGGAAAGAAGAGACCCCAAGGTATTCGCTGATGGGCATAGTGAGTTCATGGAAGTTTTTATTTTTTGTCACAAGTTTGTGGAATATGAGACTTTGTATGAAAAAAAAAAAAAAAAAAAAATCATCATTTTCCACTAACTTGTGACAAAAAATAAAAAATTCTAGGAACTCGCCATGCCCCTCACGGAATACCTTGGGGTGTCTTCTTTCCAAAATGGGGTCACTTGTGGGGTAGTTATACTGCCCTGGTATTCTAGGGGCCCAAATGTGTGGTAAGGAGTTTGAAATCAAATTCAGGAAAAAATGAGGAGTGAAATCCGAAAGGTGCTCTTTGGAATATGGGCCCCTTTGCCCACCTAGGCTGCAAAAAAGTGTCACACATCTGGTATCCCCGTACTCAGGAGAAGTTGAGGAATGTGTTTTGGGGTGTCTTTTTACATATACCCATGCTGGGTGAGATAAATATCTTGGTCAAATGACAACTTTGTATAAAAAAATGGGAAAAGTTGTCTTTTGCCAAGATATTTCTCTCACCCAGCATGGGTATATATAAAATGACACCCCAAAACACATTCCCCACCTTCTCCTGAGTACGGAGATACCAGATGTGTGACACTTTTTTGCAGCCTAGGTGGGCAAAGGGGCCCATATTCCAAAGAGCACCTTTCGGATTTCACAGGTCATTTTTTACAGAATTTGATTTCAAACTCCTTACCACACATTTGGGCCCCTAGAATGCCAGGGCAGTATAACTACCCCACAAGTGACCCCATTTTGGAAAGAAGAGACCCCAAGGTATTCGCTGATGGGCATAGTGAGTTCATAGAACTTTTTATTTTTTGTCACAAGTTAGTGGAATATGAGACTTTGTAAGGAAAAAAAAAACAAAAAAAAAAACATCATTTTCCGCTAACTTGTGACAAAAAATAAAAAGTTCTATGAACTCACTATGCCCATCAGCGAATACCTTAGGGTGTGTACTTTCAGAAATGGGGTCATTTGTGGGGTGTTTGTACTGTCTGGGCATTGTAGAACCTCAGGAAACATGACAGGTGCTCAGAAAGTCAGAGCTGCTTCAAAAAGCGGAAATTCACATTTTTGTACCATAGTTTGTAAACGCTATAACTTTTACCCAAACCATTTTTTTTTTACCCAAACATTTTTTTTTTATCAAAGACATGTAGAACTATAAATTTAGAGCAAAATTTCTATATGGATGTCGGTTTTTTTGCAAAATTTTACAACTGAAAGTGAAAAATGTCATTTTTTTGCAAAAAAATCGTTAAATTTCGATTAATAACAAAAAAAGTAAAAATGTCAGCAGCAATGAAATACCACCAAATGAAAGCTCTATTAGTGAGAAGAAAAGGAGGTAAAATTCATTTGGGTGGTAAGTTGCATGACCGAGCAATAAACGGTGAAAGTAGTGTAGGTCAGAAGTGTAAAAAGTGGCCTGGTCTTTCAGGGTGTTTAAGCACTGGGGGCTGAGGTGGTTAAGCAGCAACTTTTCCAATTTCCAATATTTATGTAATTCTCAAAACTTTTGGCCATGAATGTAGTTTCCAAAATGGGGTCATTTATGGGTGGTTAGAACTGAGTTGGTCCTTAAAAAAGTCAGTTTTTTTAATGTTCTTGAAAATTTTAAAAATTCATTCTAAAATTCTAAGCTTTCTAAAGGCCTAAAAACCTAAAATGACATTTACAAAATGATGACAAGTATACATATGGTGAATGTTAATTAATAACTATTTGTATCTGTCTTAAGATGCATTCACACGACCATATGTTTTTTGTGGTCAGCAAAATGCAGAATCCGCAAAAAAATACGGAAGGTGTGACGCCCGCGTTGCATACATTTTTTTGCGGATACATTGTCGGACATGTTCTATCTTTTTTGCGGGACTGCAGAACAGACATATGGATGTGGACAGCCCACAGTGTCCTGTCTGCATCTGCAAAAAATGTGGATCAGATGCATACCATAAAAATGGTTTTATGAATGAGCCTTAAAAGCAGACGTTCAAATTTAGAAAATAGTGAATACTTCCAAATTTTCTGTAAATTTTAGAATTTTTTTAAAATAAATAAAGTTAATAGAGTAGAGATGAGCGGACCCGTGGATGTTCGGGTTCGCCGGGTTCAGCCGAACTTCAGGTCAGTGTTCGGGTTCGAGACTCGAACGTGACCCGAACTTGATACCGAACCCCATTTAAGTCAATGGGGACCCAAAAGTTGGTGCACTAAAATGGCTGTAAAATAGTCGTAGTAAGGGCTAGAGGGCTGCAAAAGGAAGCAAATGGGGGTAAGAGCAGGACAATTGCCCTGCAAACAAATGTGGATAGGGAAATGACTTAAAATAACATCGAAAATAAAAAATAATAATCTTGAACTAAGAGGCGGAGGTCAAAGTAGAGTAGGAGGTTGAGGAGACGGTGGACGTGGCGGTCTAGGTGGAAGCAGTGGTGGAGGAGGTAGCCAACACAGTTTTTTTTTTTTATAAATTTGGAAAGGCCCCCATTAATTTCCCTGTGTCGGATGCAGTGTAGGTGTATCTCATACACAAAATGGTTATATGTCACCCACCGAACTAACAGCCAGATTAACTATATTAATTTCCCTGTCATGTATGCAGTACCAGTACAGGTGTACATCACACCAAAAATGTGTATATGTCACCCACCGATCTAATAGACGATGTGACACAGTGAGAGGTTTGGTCTGGGAAAACAGGTATTTTCCTCCCAGCATGTGCTGCTGGGCTGATTTACAGCCAGGAGAGGTCAAGTACTGGACCGGATTTTAAGTGCCGGTCTGGGTTTTGGCAGCACCTGTCCGGTCTGGGTTTTGGCAGCACCTGACTGTCCTTAAATAGGCAGCTAGGCTCAGAAGCAATGTCTCTGTGTTGGGATATGGGAGCCTTGTGTCTGGATGAAGGCTTGCTACCTGTTTGGCGTGAAAACAGGTTGGTGCTGCTATGAGCAAAGACTCTTTGAGGCAGAATTGCCGCATGGTATGAATTACCACCAACACCACAAGGTGACTTTTTGTTTGAATATGACTGCTTGTTTTGTTACTTGCCTAAAGTGTGAATAAAACACTGAACTGTTTGATCCAAAGAACTTGTTGTTGCCTCTATACTGCGTCAGCTAATCCTGTCTACCAGAGAATCCCCACAATTGGTGGAGGATGCGGGCAAGAGCAGTCAGGCTGGCGTGAATGCTGATATTTTTGGTTTCTGCATTTTTTCAGGCAGCTGTATTGCAACCAGTGCCCCACGACAAAATAGAGGCTGTTGTGAAGGCCCTCATGGAGGCTAATCTGCAGCAGCGAGAGACAAATCTGCAGCAACGCGAGGCTAATAAGAAGCAGAAGGAGTCTAACCAGTTGCTGCTACAACACGTGATGGCTTTGCAGCAGGAGCAACCCCGAGTGTCCACGATGCCCGGAAAGCAGTCAGTGCCGCGATTCCTAAGATGAACCGCAGATAACATCGAAACCTACCTGGCAATGTACGAAAAAGTGGCTATCAGGGAAAAGCTACCCCGTGACCAGTGGTCTGAGGTCGTCCCTCCGTTCTTGGCATCCGATTCCCAGCGGGTGTATTTCGACTTGCCGGACGATCAAACGGCCAACTACCAAAAAGTAAAGGGTGAGATTTTGGCAAGACTGGGGGTGAATGTGTTGGTCCGGGCACAGCGGGTACATAAGTGGGGGTTTAATCCGGCTGAGCCTGCGAGGACCCAGTATTATGACTTACTCCACCTCTTGCAAAAGTGGCTATAGCCTGATGTGCTGAGTCCCCCGCCTATTCTAGATAAACTATTAGCCAACATGTTCTGGAGGGCTTTGCCTACCCTCTCCAGCACTGGATCGGTCAATAGAGATGGCCTTGCGGTTCGCCTGGCAGTCGTTTTGCTGCGAACTTTGGAGAAAATCGCGCCCGCCATATTCTTTTACATTGTGAAGAACTTTGACCCATGACACATCCATCAGGTGGCACAGGACAGCCAATTGAGACGTTTCAGCAAATGGACATACCCCCACCTTATAAATAAACCTGATCTGGCCGCCATTTTACATTCAGTGTTTTGCCAGTGTAGGGAGAGGTTGCTGTGTGGAGCAGGGGCAGGCTGTTAGGGACACAAAACGCTAGCTAATAGGGCCACAAAAGTCCTTTTAAGGACTGGTATAGGTGTGTTATCGATAGGTGTGATACACAGAGGGGTGCGATATACTTATAATATACTTTTATAATGAGTCAAAAACACATAAATCTATATAGTAATCACCTGGAAGTCAGGGGCCTAGGGGCTAGGGGCTTACTAGGGCCATTTTTATATAGGGTAAGGTTCCGGACGGGGTCGCTCTTATCAGGGTGGGTGGTCTGTGGTTAGGCTATAAGGGCCAGAATAGCACCCCCCTGTAGGGCAATATCAGGGACAGTTATTTGCCCACCCTGTCCTTCAATACCACATCATCATCTAGCCCAGGGATGGATGTTTTTTGCTTTCCCTCCAGGATTCATGGATGTGCACTGGAACCCCCCGGATTGTGGTAGGACATATGGTTTCTGATTTGGTGCCGCCGAGCACCTGATTTAGTGCCGCCGAGCACTTGTTATTGCCTACCACATCTATGCTTTTTGCTTAACTTTAATAATTAAATTTATTTTCATTTTGAGGGATATCTTTTCCATTCACACGTCCGCAAAATGGGTCCGCATCCGTTCCGCAATTTTGCGGAATGGGAGCAGACCCATTCATTTTCAATGAGGCCGGAATGTGCTGTCCGCATCTGCATTTGCGGATCCACATCCACATTTGTGGATCCGCACTTCCGCATCCGTGCTTCCGTTTCCGAAAAAAAATAGAACATGTCCTATTCTTGTCCGCAATTGCAGACAAGATTAGGTAATTTCTATTATAGTGCTGGCGATGTGCGGTCCGCAAATTGCGGAATGCACATTGCCGGTGTCCGTGTTTTGCGGATCCGCAAAACACTTACGGACGTGTGAATGGACCCTCATAGTAACATTATTAAAGGTTACATTTTATCTTTATGTATATTCTAATGGATTGTCTTCCTTGTACAATGTTATATTATACTTTCTATGTTAGAAAGTATATTATAGTGCATTTGTATTGTGCGGCAGTTGTGTGCGGTTCTGCTGCAGGTATATAGAGGGACAGGCGTTATTGGAACAAATAATTTCTACTGGTGTGATTGTCACGACCATGGTCATGGTCGTGACTCCTTGTGATGCATGCAGTTGCCCGCGGTCTGGTATTGTTCTCAACCAGGTGAGGGCTGCTAGTATGTTGCCTCACGTGTGGTTGCCGCTGGAAACATAAGGTTCTTGGCAGTGGAGCAGCCGGAGCTGGTGGCTAGGCGTCTCGCTGTCTATGCATGCGCTTGCCTCTGGCAATGTGTAGTTTTATGTGTGCACTTTGTTTGTTTGGTGTGCAGGGGATTTATTTGTATGTTCACTTCCCCTTTAAGTGGTTACCTTACCTAGTCTGGTGTTGGAAGGGTTAACTCCCTTCCCAGTGTGTGTCTGTGTGGGTGTGGCTACTTGGGCTATTTAGCCTTTGCTGGAAGCCTGTAGCTGAGGGGTACTCCAGGCATGTTATGCTGGAGTCATCCTCCTGGTCTTATACCATCTGTCCAGTGAGGGCCACCCTTATGGTCATAAAAAAGACATGTCGTGATGTTATGTTTATGTTTGTGTGGTGTCTATCCTCATTGCAGCTATGGATCTGGTTTCCTGTGTGTTTATGTGTGTGTGCTGTGTCCTTTTTATGTTTGGTGTGGACATCAGCATTTGAGCACGGGTTCCAGTCAGTGTGTCTGTGGCAGGTAGGTGTGGAAGTGGTTTCACTCACCTGCCATATCCATAGGCTGTATATGTACTCCCTTCCTTGCAGCTTGGCCAGTTAGACACTTGTTTGTCCGTGTCTAGGAGGAACAGGTCGTCTTACCCTGCTCCAAAGTCCAGGGGTTAAAGATCCGGACCCGAGCTTGCCGATTATAGACCCGATTCACGGCTCGCTGAGCTGCTTCCATCCCTCATCACCTTGGACATAAATACATTTCAATGGGAATTGATGCCAGATCTGGAATTCCAGGAAGTGTTCCAGAATTTTGGCCGGAGAAAATTTTATCCGGCCAAATACCGTAAAAGTGACTGAACTGAAGACATCCTGAGGCATACTGAAGGGAATGCTTTCCATTCAGAATGCATTAGGATATAACTCAAGTGTTTTTTTCCGGTATTGATCCCCTAGGACTCTAGTGTGAAAGTACCCTAAAATGTTTTCATATCTCTTAATCTTGTTAACAAGGTTTAGCCATGTGGTAATACTTGGAGTATTTCGATTATTTTAATCAAGAGAATCCTTTTGCATTTATGACAGCCTACCTTGGAGAGGTCACTCAATACCCAAAATTCCACCATATATGGAATCCCCACTTTCAATTTCTGGATAATAAAATTATAAATTGCCCCCCAATATTGTTTCAATTCTATATAAGACCAGAACATATGTAGGTGATCCGCTCCGGGTAAATCACACCGTGGACAGTTAGGAATATTTCTTAATCCATATTTATTAAGCCAAAAGGGTGTAAGATAAATTCTATGCAAAATATTAAATTGAACCAAAACATGATTAAAATACACTAATCTTAAATTCGCCATTATATTATCCTAATCCTCTAAATGAATTCTTGGACAGTCAATCTGCCAAGCCTTTTGTCCCGGAGAACGTGTATTATTAAATCGTGTTTTAAGTAAAACTTTATAAAGTTGAGAAATTTTTACCTTCTAACCCACAATCCCTATCAAATCGTTCATACGTGTAGAAGTGTCTAGCTCAAACAACGCTTTTTCCTTTACACTAGAAAGTGCCGAACGCAACTAAAAATTCCTAAACCAAGGTAAATTAACTATATTTTCTCTTTGTGCTAACTCCAAAAATGAAAGTACATCCCCATTCCTAACAACCTGTGCAACATACAGAATATCATTTTTTTGCCAGTACTGATCACCAGCCAATTCATCTAGAACTTGTAAATAATAATTATGCCAAAGAGGCGTACAACAAAGAGAACCCTTTATTCCCAACCAGTCTCTAATAATGCTCCAGGACTTAGTAAATAACTTCCCTGCAGTTCTATAGTCCTGTTGGAGATAAATTAATTGGCCAGATTCCAATAGGGTGAACATATTGTCATATAGAGATCTTCTCACCAAGATTCTACAAAGTGGGCTATTCTCGCAGTCACAAAAGAACCATAGCTGTGCAGCTATAAAATACTTTTATTATATGCTAATGAGCTTCTAGGTGCTATGTGGGCGTAAAATCAGCACCTAGAGGCTCCGTCTACTCACCCATTATGCCACCCAGGTCCAGTGTTGTGCCCGCCCAGCTCCTCTTGATTGATGGCACGGTCCGCCGCATGGCTGCCGAAATCCCGCGCCTGCACCGTTCACTTCTGTCTTCGGCGCAGGCGCAGTGAGTGAAGGCCACTCTCCTGATGCCGGCTTCCTTACTGTGACGTAGTCGGCGCAGGCGCAGTGAGGAATCCGGCACCAGGATCGCATCATTCACTCACTGCGCCTGCGCCGAAGACAGAAGTGAACGGCGCAGGCGCGGGATTTCGCCAGCGATGCGGCGGACCGTGCCATCAATCAAGAGGAGCTGGGCGGGCACAACACTGGACCTGGGCGGGATAATGGGTGAGAGGACGGAGCCTTTAGGTGCTGATTTTACGCCCACATAGCACCTAGAGGCTCATTAGCATATAATAAAAGTGCTTTTTTTAACAAAAACAGCTGCAGGGACTAACGTTAGAAACATACTGTTATGTAGTGCTGACATTGGCGCATCGCTAATGTCAGTCAGCTACATAACAGTATTTCTGGTGGTAGAAACCCTTTAAGCCCTCCCTGCTCCATCGGCTTATAAAAATATTTCAATTTAAGCCTTACCCGTTTTCTCTCCCAAAGTAGATCATTGATATTTCTCTCAATTAATTTAAAGAACTTGTCTTCAATCCATACTGGGGAGTTCCTAAGGATATAGAATAATTGGGGCAAAATCACCATCTTGACCAGGGATATTCTATCGGCTTTAGATAGCGGAAGTCGGAGCCATATCGTTATTTTGGACCTAAGTTTATTTATCAATGGAATAAGATTAAACTGTAAAAAAATCTTCAATCATAGGGGATATTATCATACCCAAATATTCAAATGAGTCAGAGATCTTCAAAATACTCAAGGAATCCTCATTTGAAAGTTCAAGTCTATCAAGAGGCATAAAACAGGTTTTTGACCAATTTATATCAAGATAACAATAACATTTACAAAGACAGGTGCACTCTGCGGTCTGACTAGACCTTCATCCTGATGCTAAAATTGAGAGTTTAGCCAATATATCCTACTGTGGAGGATACGGCACAGGTAGGTTTAGCGTTAGGTCCCAAGCTACTTGAGAAACCTTGGCGCGGTGCTCGGGCTCTGATATGTCCTCCACAGTAGGATATATATAGTTATTGTTATATTCAGTGGCGCACCGACAGGGGTGGTTCAGCGGGTCTGGACTCCCCCTAGAACAACCAGTGAATATTTTTATTTATTTTTTTATCTCTCAGGGCTGCACCGCTGATCACCACAGGCGGCGCGGCCCTGGTTCTAGTTGCCGGTGGCAGTGGGGGGGGCAGTAGGAAATGAGCGCTTCCATTGTGGAAGCGCTCATCTCCATATTCATTTTTATCGCCGTCCTCAGGACAGCGATGCAGATGGTTCTGCTGCGGTGGGGCAGCGGAGGGAGAGGCGTCTCCCTTCTCTGTTCTTCTGATAGGTCTGCAGCCTATCAGAGGCCGGCTCAGGCGGCGCGATGACGTCATTATCATTGTGCTGCCTGAACCGGACAGCACACAGTGGGGGACACAGGCCGGAAAAGGCCTGCATCGCATCACTGATGATGAAGGTAAGTATTAGTGTGTTGTTGTTTTTTTTTGGGGGGGGGGAGCTGGCACTATGGGGTCATCTGGCATTTCTTACAGCCCCATTTTTGTGGGGGTGGTACTCTGGGAGCATTTATTTCTTGCCCATTTTTTTGGGGGGGGGCACTATGGGGCATTTCTTACTCTGGCATATTATGGGGGGGCACCATGGGGGAGAAGAGCACTATGGGGGCATCTAGGGGCTCTAAAGGGGCTTTTTTTAATTGCCACATTATGGGGGGCACTATAGGGGAGAGCGGCACTATGGGGCATCTAGTGGCACTATACGGGCATTATTTGGGGGCACTATGGGGAAGTTGGGCTCTAAAGGGGCCTTTTTTATTGGCACATTATGAAGGGCACTATGGCATCTGGTGGCACTAAGGGAGCATTTTTTACTGGCACATTATGGGAGGCACTATAGGGGAGAGCGGCACTATGGTGCATTATTTGGGAGCACTATGGGGGAGTGGAGCACTATTGGGACATCTGATGGCACTAAGAAGTAGCATTTTTTACTGGCACATTATGGGGGAGAAGAGCACTATAGGGGCATCTGCTGGGGGCACTGAGAAGGGGCATTTTTAACTGGCATATTATGGGGGACACTATGGGGAAGGAGGAGAGGAGCACTATGAGGGCATTTACTGGGGCACTATATAGGGGTATTTTATACTGGCATACATTATGAGGACATTATCTCAACTGCGGGCACTAAGCGGGGGTATTTAATGTACTGTCATTATAAGGAGAATTATTACTACTAGGGGGTATTATGGGGAGCTTTACTACTACTGGGGAGCTATGAGGAACATGATCACTAGTATGGGCACTATATGGGCATTATTACTACTAAGTGTGCTCTGGCAGAAAATTATTTCTATTGGTGGGATTTTGGACAGGACTGTTACCTTATTTTTGGGGGACGTTATCTTTATACCATTAATGTCTGGATGCAGTTATTTTTTAGAGCACTGTGTGCTAATAATTGTTGAAGGGGACACTATCTGTCTCGTAGTAGTATTTCCAGGGGGACTGTTTCTGCAGTATAGTATTGGGGGTAGCAGGAAAGGGTGTTCAGAAGATGTGAAGATTATGGAAATGTGGGAAACTAATGTCTGTTTGTCAATCTCTTCAGGGACGGGAGATGGCTGAAAAATCATCATGGCGGTCTGGTCTGAATGGAGAAGATGAGGAAAGAGAACGTCTACAACAAAGGTGACATCACTGGATGTAAGAGGTATGTGGCGCTATGTAGGAGAGGAAATACTCCGGCTCCTCCCCCTGCCATTTGCAGAAGAAGGATTCAGAGCTGGGTAAGGACGGCCAAGGTGGGCAGCAGGCCACAGGCGGGTGGCAGATGGTGGGGGGAACCACAGGCCTTGAGCAGGATCTGGGGAGGGAGGAGAGCGGAGGAGCTTCCTGGCTGTAGCCTGCTGTTGTTTATTGTATAATGTGAAGCAGGCAGTGCAGCCATGACACGCCCTCCCCTCTCCGTATGATGTGTAGAGAAAGGCCTCAACAATAGAATTTCAGCTGTAAAGTGTTTTTTGGGAGTGGCCTATTATATGTAGGAGGGGCTTTTAATAATGGGTAGGGCAAAAAAATTAGTGTGGTGCATTTTTCCACTCCTACAGGGCTTTTACAAATGGCCAGGCAAAAGAATCAGCGCAGCATGCTATGCGCACCGCATTTTTTAATATGAAGGGGGCTTTGACAAATGGGCGGGCAAAAGAATTGGCTCAGCGCGCTACACGTGCCAAATTTTTTGCCTTTCAGACAACCCCTAGACAAAATTCCTGGGTGCTCCCCTGGTTATATTGTTTTATTGTTTATCACATCCACACATTTGCTATCCTGTGTAGGATGTCTATTGTGGTACAAGTGCAGGATTTGCCCCCCCTGTATAGATGCACCACTGCATATGGGTTTGAGCACTTTCTGATTTTTAATACCATGCCAATTTATAGTTTTTATATACAATTTATATCAAGACCCGAAACTTCCCCAAAGGAATTAACAGTTTGAATAATTTTTGGGAGTGTAGGATTCGTATGTTGTATATAGAATAAGACATCATCAGCATATAGGAAAATCTTTTCCTACTTGTACCCCAAGCCCTTCAATCTGAGAGTCTTGTCTAACCCTATCAGCGAGAGGCTCAATATAAATATCAAATAATAGCAGAGAAATTGGGCATCCTTGACGGGTACCTCTATTCAAAGAAATACTCCTGGTAAGGATCCCATTTATATTCAATCTCGCACTAGGGGATTTATACAAAAGCTTAATCATGTTTATGAACCTATTGCCAAATCCCATCTTCTCTAGCACCCTCCAGAGGAATCTCTAGTTCACTCTGTCAAAGGCCTCAATTGTAAGTTTCCCTCCTCTTTTAATTTTCTCTGAAGAGTAGCAACATGGGGGTCTCAAAACAATTCTCAAATGACCTGAAGATAAAGATTGTTCACCATCATGGTTTAGGGGAAGGATACAGAAAGCTGTCTCAGAGATTTCAGCTGTCTGTTTCCACAGTTAGGAACATATTGAGGAAATGGAAGACCACAGGCTCAGTTCAAGTTAAGGCTCGAAGTGGCAGACCAAGAAAAATCTCGGATAGACAGAAGCGACGAATGGTGAGAACAGTCAGAGTCAACCCACAGACCAGCACCAAAGACCTACATCGTCTTGCTGCAGATGGAGTCACTGTGCATCGTTCAACCATTCGGCGCACTTTACACAAGGAGATGCTGTATGCGAGAGTGATGCAGAGGAAGCCTTTTCTCCGCCCACAGCACAGAAAGTGCCGCTTGAGGTGAGCTGAAGCACATTTGGACAAGCCAGCTTCATTTTGGAATAAGGTGCTGTGGACTGATGAAACTAAAATTGAGTTATTTGGCCATAACAAGGGGCGTTATGCATGGAGGAAAAAGAACACAGCATTCCAAGAAAAACACCTGCTCCCTACAGTAAAATATGGTGGTGGTTCCATCATGCTGTGGGGCTGTGTGGCCAGTGCAGGGACTGGGAATCTTGTCAAAGTTGAGGGACGCATGGATTCCACTCAGTATCAGCAGATTCTGGAGACCAATGTCCAGGAATCAGTGACAAAGCTGAAGCTGCGCCGGGGCTGGATCTTTCAACAAAAGAACGACCCTAAACACTGCTCAAAATCCACTAAGGCATTTATGCAGAGGAACAAGTACAACGTTCTGGAGAGGCCATCTCAGTCCCCAGACCTGAATATAATTGAAAATCTGTGGTGTGAAAGAAAGCTGTCCATGCTCGGAAGCCATCAAACCTGAATGAACTAAAGATGTTTTGTAAAGAGGAATGGTCCAAAATACCTTCACCCAGAATCCAGACTCTCATTGGAACCTACAGGCTGTAATTTCTGCAAAAGGAGGATCTACTAAATATTGATTTCATTTCTTTTTTGTGGTGCCCAAATTTATGCACCTGCCTAATTTTGTTTAAACAATTATAGCACACTTTCTGTAAATCCAATAAACTTCATTTCACTTCTCAAATATCACTGTGTGTGTCTCCTATGTGATATATTTAACTGACATTTTTTATCGCAACAGCCAACTATTTATACAGGAAAATCATGACGATTAACAAGGTTGCCCAAACTTTCGCATCCCACTGTATATTTGATTCATAGCTAAGGATAAATAAAAAGGTGTAGCCTGAAAGCCCGGTATATATCTCAGATCAATACATATATATAGATGAAGCTCGGTACATAATTAAGCTGGGTACATATATTTGATTCATACGGTAGCTCAGGACAAATAAAAAGGTATAGCCTGAAAGCCCAATATATATCTCAGCTCAATACATACAGTATATATAGATGAAGCTCGGTACATAATTAAGCTGGGTACATATATTTGATTCATGGCTCAGGATGTCTGAAACTATCAATTGATTGTCTTACAGAGGTATGTGAAGTGATTTAATATTAATGTGGTGATTAAAAGTAAAATTTTAATTCCTAGCTTTCTGTGACTCCTTTGATATATAGCAGGAATTTTCTACATGAGTATCTAATCAGTATTGAACATTCTAGTTTGGTTTTTTGTAAGTTTTACGGACTACGGACGGTTTTCTCTCTGGTACCTTATTTACAGAGGCCCTGCTGAATGAGGCAAAAGATATTTTCTCTGAAAAAGACATACCAGGCCTTGCTTCGGTACCCACGTGCAAATTGGCTTTTAAGGAATTATATGAAGCCTATAAAGATAATGTCAAATCCTGGTGGGAAATTAGATCGTTAGAAAGCTACATTGAAAATAAAATTGTCCCCAGGGGTCTCCGCATACCCATCATACCAGCCACTCGTATACATTCCCCCCGCCTGATCAGCCGATGGGAAGAGTAGCTTACACGTAGCTCCTTAAACCTCATGACTCTCTTATTAGAGGAAGAAAAAAGTTTTTATGATAAATCTGCAGCTCGGTTGAAAGACCTAATGGAAGCGGCACTTAAATTTAAATCTGATATAGACTTTACTCGGTGTGAGACCGATTTACAGTCCTCGGTAGATAAATTTCACAATCTGATTAAGGAACGTAAACACAGACAGTTTATCAAAGACTTGAAAGAAATTAAGGAGAACGGGGCCTAGTAACTTAATAATAACTCAGGTCTGGCTCGATCTGAATCAGAGGTCTCCTCATCTAAGATAGAAGCCTCTGACTCTGATTCAACTCACTACCAGAGGATTAATAGTAATAGTTCTAGTCATGGTCGGTCAAGCAGATGGGGAAGGGGAGGTAGAAGATGGCAGGGATGGGGAAGACAGAGAGGAGGAGGAACTGGTGGAGCACCATTGTATCCCTTACCCTCATCTGGACAATCTGTTGTTGCGGCCCTCCCAGCTCATCCAATTTTTTTACCAAAGATCCCCTACCTTACCAACTGAGGGACCGGGCAAGGATGGGGGAAGGGACCAATTGAAAAGACAAGATAAATTAGAGATCGTCAATGTTTCATCATATACCTTGAATAATATTGAATACAACCTCTTACAAAGAGGGCTCTCTTTTGTTCCGACCACCAGGTTTAATACCTTTACATGGGTCAAGTATTTAGATTTGTTTGCTAGAAAAATAAAGTGGCACAAATTTATGTAAAATTCAAATAGACAACTAAGTGAACAATTAGGTGTTCAACAAAGCGATCTGCCTGATATACAGATTCTAACAGATCTCTGGGAGGAAGGGTTGAGATCACCTGAACAGGACCCATTTACAGAGTTGAGGCCAAAAAGTAAAAGATTACCACCTCCAATGACCTCTGATCATATTGACATCTTTCTGGAAATGGTTATCACCGAAATAGAGAAGATAACAGATTCTCCCGTCCGCTATCATAATACCTCTAATGATGAGATGGCGGCTCTTATTAATATGGAAAAAATGGACACCATCATATTTAAGCCAGCAGACAAAGGGCGGAATCTGGTGGTGATGGATACTAACCATTACTGACAGATGTGTCTAGATCTGTTATCTGACAAGAAATGTTATAGTATCAAAAAACAAAGATAAAAACATCCTTAGCCAATATATTTTGATCAAAACACATCTGTGCCCACCTACCAAGCGCCATGGTGGTCTTAATGCGGTCTATTAGATAGGAAGGGCAAAGGTGCAAAGGAATGCTACTCCCAAAATAAAATAGGAGCGCATTCACACTTGAAGGTGCTACTCCCTCAAGCATATGCTACATACAGTACAGACCAAAAGTTTGGACACACCTTTTCATTCAAAGAGTTTTCTTTATTTTCATGACTATGAAGGCATCAAAACTATGAATTAACAACAGTCTTGAAGGAGTTACCAGAGATGCTTAGCACTTGTTGACCCTTTTGCCTTCACTCTGCGGTCCAGCTCACCCCAAACCATCTCGATTGGGTTCAGCTCCGGTGACTGTGGAGGCCAGGTCATCTGGCGCAGCACCCCATCACTCTCCTTCATGGTCAAATAGCCCTTACTTTCAAAGTTTTCCCAATTTTTCGGCTGACTTCATTTCTTAAAGTAATGATGGCCACTCGATTTTCTTTACTTAGCTGCTTTTTTCTTGCCATAATACAAATTCTAACAGTCTATTCAGTAGGACTATCAGCTGTGTATCCACCTGACTTCTCCTCAACGCTACTGATGGTCCCAACCCCATTTATAAGGCAAGAAATCCCACTTATTAAACCTGACAGGGCACACCTGTGAAGTGAAAACCATTTCAGGGGACTACCTCTTGAAGCTCATCAAGAGAATGCCAAGAGTGTGCAAAGCAGTAATCAAAGCAAAATGTGGCTACTTTGAAGAACCTAGAATATGACATATTTTCAGTTGTTTCACACTTGTTTGTTATGTATATAATTCCACATGTGTTAATTCATAGTTTTGATGCCTTCAGTGTGAATCTACTATTTTCATAGTCATGAAAATAAAGAAAACTCTTTGAATGAGAAGGTGTGTCCAAACTTTTGGTCTGTACTGTACATACATTTTCTTCATGAATGGGGCCAGGGACATCAGCACATGTATTTATCATATCGTGCAGGATGTTTTTATCTTTGTTTTTTCTGGGATTTTTTTGTTTATGTAGCATATGCGTGAGGAAGTGGCACCTTCAAGTGTGAATGCGCTCCTATTTTATCTTGGGAGTAGCATTCCTTTGCACTTTTTCCCTTCCTATCTAATAGACCGCATTGATTAGGTGGTACATATAGGTGTGCTTGCTCCTCCTCCTATCGGTTGCTTGATGCACATGGAGGTGACTAGGAGTAGCACACCGTACGTGCGGGGTCTGTGCTCCTGGACATAGAAGCCCAATGGCATAGGTAGGTTTAGCGTAAGACCCGCCTGACCTGAGACCACCTTGGCGCTTGGTAGGCGGGCACAGATGTGTTTTGATCAAAATATATTGGCTAAGTGTCTCAAATTTTATCACCTCAGAGTGAGGGCTTGTAAATTAATTGGGGAAATGGAACATCAATCTATGCTCCTGAACACCCCTAGCATTGCTACCTTTTATGGATTGCCCAAAATCCATAAAGGGGTATCCCCATTGAAAGGGAGGCCCATCGTGTGAGGGAATGAGTCATTAACCCGCAATTGTGGCATTTACATTGACAGAATCCTAAGCCAGTTTGTATTGTCATTGCCGTCCTACACCAGAGACACTATGGACTTCTTGAGGAAAATAGAGTCCCTATACTTTAACTCTGACTATACAGTATGTTGGAAAGTATAGAAGTTGAATTTCTATACAGTTTTATCCCGCATGCTGAGAGCCTGAGGGCCACTCCTATTTTCTGAAAACCCGAGGTGTCCAATTCAATAGCCATAATCAATTTGTTGTGGAATTCGTGTTGTCACATAACTATTTTTTATTTGATGGTCGCTTCTACCACCAGCTCAGAGGGACCGCTATGGGGAGCCCCTGTGCACCCTTATATGCAAATCTCCTCCTGGGCTGGTAGGAGGATACATGTGTTTTTCCGGACAGTCCAGTATGGTGGACAGAGAAGATAGGGTTTTGGACGCGATTTATTGATGACATTTTCCTGATATGGAAAGGAAATCTGTGGGAACTGAAGGAATTTGTGAATACTTTGAATACCAACAGTATAGGCCATTCCTTTATGTTTGAACATAGTGACTACTATGTTCTTGATGTGGAAGTGACTAAACAAACCGACAGGCTGACCACTACGGTATTTAGAAAACCTACGGCCACCAATACTCTGTTACATTGGTCTAGTTACCATCCCCCAGCGCTCAAGAAGGGCATACCTAAGGGTCAGTTCTTAAGGATGAGGCGGAATTTCTCGAACTTGGAGGGATTCCACCACGAATCCAAAAAACTTTGGGAGAGATTCAAAGATAGGGGTTACCCAGAATCTGTCCTACGAGGAGAATTTAAGCATGCAAGGGATAAGGACCGGAATGAATTGTTAAATCCTAAAGTTAAACCGCCAGAATGATAACATCATTCGTATTATCTCTACTTTTGATACAGCAAATAAGGAGATTAGGAATATCCTAAACGAGTTTTGGCCCATTTTACAAATGGACCCAGATCTTATTGGTGTTATCCCTCCACAGTCGAGCATCACTTTCCGCAAAGAGCGAAGCTTGCAGGACTGTCTTGTGCACAGTCATTATTCCAGCCCCAAACAGCTGGGCACATGGCTTGACCGTAGGCTTTTAGGATTGTTTAAATGCGGCAGATGTAGAGCCTGTAGCTTCATTTCCAATGCCAAAACTAATACCTGTTCCACCACTGGACATAAATATATCATCAAAGATTTTATTAACTGTAGAAGTAAGGGAGTGGTATATCTGTGCCAATGCTCATGTCTAAAGGATTACATAGGGAAAACATTTAGAGAATTGCGACGAAGAGTGTGTGACCACGTTAATGATGTCATCAAAAGAAACAATACACCAGTGGCTAATCATGTATTAGAGGTACATAGGGGGGAAACCTGAGGTCCTCAGGTTCTCGGCATTGGAATTTGTCAAGGAATCACAGAGGAGGGGTGACTGGAATCGACGGATTCTACAAAAGGAATCTGAATGGATATATCATTTCGGATCCCAGTCTCCCCTAGGTCTAAAAGAAAGATTAACTTTCTCGTGCTTTTTATGATAACATCCTAATAAGTGTCTCTGGTGTGGGAGTGGAATATGTTGGCCTATAGTTTTTCATATTCATATTGTATGGGGCATATTATCTGGTCATTTATATCAGCGCGCGAAGCATCATTGAGTATTATCCTGTTGAAATAATAAATAATAATCTTTTGCTAACCCTTAGCAACATTGGGTTTTCCTTATATCTGTAACATCCACTTCATATGTGTTGATTATTTTTCTGGTTGTTATGCACTTCAAGAGGCCTGATATATACACTCTTTTTCTTATCATCATGTATTTGAATCTCTGGATTAAGGATTCCCACTTTCAATGTGTCATTTTAATGATTTGGTCAAGGTAATACCAGTGCTGTGTAAGGGACTGGGCACCCTCCACAAAATATTGCATTGGGCACATTAGTGTTTCATCACTACTGCATCTCTCGAGATGTCACGGCTATTATGCGCTCTTCCTGCTTGTGGAACGCATGTTGCGTTCCATTGTTTTGAGCGTGACTTTACATCCTTTTGGAGCTGCATGTGTATCAGGCTTGCACTCCATTCCCTGGATGTTCCACAACCCCTTGCACTATGAAGTGGATGTGTGACCCGATTAAGGTGGACCACATTGCTATCGCCATGGCAGCTGAACATCCACTGTCCAGTTTTCTTGGATTGGACTTTACATAATGTGGCCTCTTAAATTGTCACGGATGATATTGCAGATAGCTGGAAGTTATGGATAAACATCTGACTGGCTTGATCCCAAACTAAGAGCTCACCCTGACTTCTAAGCTCATACAAAGGTCTCAGAGGTAGACGATTGCATGCCCTCGTACCTAGACTTTAAAGCAAACTCAGCAAGGGACAAAAAAGAACACCAATCCTCCTGATTCTCTGCCACAAAACAGCGCAGATATGTCTCCAGATTCTGATTGACGCGTTTGGTCTGACCATTCGACTGCGGGTGAAAAGCAGAAGAGAACGACAACCGAACCCCCAAGCGAGAACAGAAGGCCTTCCAGAATCTGGAAACAAATTGCGTGCCCCTATCAGAAACGATGTCTGAAGGAATGCCATGCAATTTGACAATGTGATCAACAAATGCTTGCGCCAGCGTCTTAGCATTGGGTAACCCAGGAAAGGGAATGAAATGTGTCATTTTGCTAAAACGGTCCACTACTACCAGAATCACAGTCTTCCCCGAGGAACGAGGCAGGTCCGTAATGAAGTCCATGGACAGATGCGTCCAAGGACGGGAAGGAATGGGTAACGGGAGGAGAGAGAACCCGATGGCCGCGAATGAGGGACCTTGGCACGAGCGCAGGTCTCGCAGGCTGCCAGAAAACCCTCAACCGTCTTACGAAGAGCCGGCAACCAGAATCTCCGAGCAATAAGATCCACTGTGGCTCTACTCCCCGGGTGCCCAGCAAGGACAGTATCGTGGTGCTCCTTAAAAACCTTGTGTCGTAAAGCGAGAGGCACAAACAACCTCCCAGGAGGACAAAGATCAGGAGCCTCTGCCAGGGCTGCCTGAACCTCTGCCTCCAAATCAGGATAAAGAGCAGAGATGACCACCCCTTCAGCCAAAATGGGACCCGGGTCTTCAAAGTTCCCCCTCCCGGAAAACAACGTGACAGGGCATTAGCCTTCACATTTTTAATCCCAGGGCGGAACGTGACAACAAAATTAAATCTAGAAAAGAATAAAGACCATCTAGCCTGTCTCGGGTTCAGACGCTTGGCTGATTCCAAGTAGGCCAGATTCTTATGGTCGATAAACACGGTAATAGGGTGTCTGGCTCCCTCTAGCCAATGGCGCCATTCCTCAAAAGCTAATTTGATGGCCAACAACTCCCTATCTCCCACATCGTAATTTCTCTCTGCGGAGGAGAGTTTCCTTGAGAAAAAGGCACACGGTCGCCATTTGGCAGGAGAGGGACCCTGAGATAAGACCGCACCCACACCCACCTCAGAAGCGTCCACCTCCACAATAAAAGGTAGAGAGACATCAGGTTGTACCAAAATGGGAGCGGAAGCAAAACTCTCCTTGATACTAGAAAAGGCCTTAAGCGCATCTACCGACCAGGAGGAAAAATCTACCCCCTTTCTAGTCATATCAGTGAGTGGCTTAACAACAGAGGAATAATTCAAAATGAACTTTCTGTAATAATTGGCAAAACCCAAAAACTGCATCAGCGTCTTCTGATTCTCAGGGAGCTCCCAATCAAGCACAGCGCGGATCTTCTCAGCGTCCATGTGAAAACCAGAAGCGGAGAAAAGAAAACCAAGAAATTGAATTGCAAACACACATTTTTCCAGTTTAGCGTACAATTTATTCTCCTGCAGAATGAGCAAGACCTGACGTAGGTGGTCCCTATGAGTTTTGAAATCAGGAGAAAAAATCAAAATGTCTTCTAGATACACCAGTACAAATTTCCCCATTACATGATAAAAAATGCTGTTCACAAAATGTTGGAAGACGACCGGAGCATTCATCAAACCAAAGGGCATAACCAAATTATCGAAATGGCCCTCAGGGGTATTGAAGGCCGTCTTCCATTCGTCCCCTTCCCTGACCCTGACTAGATTGTATGCCCCTCTTAAATCCAACTTAGAAAAAACTTTAGCCCCAACAATATGGTTAAACAGGTCCGGGATCAGAGGAAGCGGATATAGGTCACGAATTATGATACAGTTCAGCTCCCTGAAATCCAGACAAGGTCTTAAAGAACCATCTTTTTTTTGACAAAAAAAAAAACAGCGGCAACAGGTGACTTCGAGGGTCGGATGTGTCCCTTTCTCAGGCTCTCAGAGATATAAGTACGCATAGCGACTCTTTCAGGTTGGGAGAGATTGTATAAACGAGATTTTGGCAGCTTGGCGCCTGGGATGAGATTAATAGGGCAATCGTACTCCTGGTGAGGGGGCAGCTCCTGGACAACACTCTCGGAAAACACATCTGAAAATTCAGAGAGAAAAGATGGTACAGTCTTGGTAGAAACCTCTGAAAGAGACGCCGTGAGGCAATTCTCTCTGCAAATGTCACTCCAACCATTTATTTGCCTTGCTTGCCAATCAATGGTGGGGTTATGTTTAGTGAGCCAGTGTAGCCCCAACACTAGAGGAGTAGGTAATCCGCTTAGGACAAAACATGACATATCCTCAACATGAGCATCAGTCAAAGTCAAACGGATATTGTGAACTATGCCCTTTAACGATTTTTGAGAAAGTGGAGCGGAATCGATAGCAAAAACAAGTATATCCTTTTCCAAAGTGCATACCTGGAAACCATGTGTTATAGCAAATTGATTATCAATGAGATTGACAGCTGCTCCACTATCTACAAAAATCTCACAATGTTCTTGCTATCTAACGCCACCCTGGCAGGTAGGACAAAACGGGAACTACAAGCAAGCGGCAAACCTTCAATTTTTACATCAACCTTGCCAATAGTAGCAAATGGAAAGTTTTTAGAGGTTTTTTTTCTTTTTGTTTCTTTATTACCCTCAGAAAACTCCCTGAATCTCCTAGAGGGGCAAACATTAGCCAAATGATTTATTCCCCCACAAGAGAAACAAACCCTCCTCTGAGAGCTGAATCCTCTACTATCAGAGGCAAGCAAATCCAGCTGCATGGCCTCCTGCTCAGAGGGGATTGAGAGAGACTGAGGCCCCTGCGCACTGAATGAGACCGCCCCACTGTCCTTAGACTGAATATGACATGAAGGAGTGATCTCTCCTCTCTCTCTAAGACACCTGTCAATACGGACAGCTAGAGACATGGCAGAGTCTAACAAGGCAGGTCTCTCATGAAAGGCAAATGCATCTTTCAATCCCTCCGAAAGACCATGGCAAAATCGTTCCAACCAGTATCAGCTGCCCATCTCCGAAATTCAGATCAATATATCTCTGCGGACCGTTTACCCTGGCAAAAAAGACGCAGTTTAGATTCAGCCAGAGCAATACGATCTGGGTCATCATATATCTGCCCCAGGGCTACAAAAAATTCATCCACTGATCGGAGAGGCCGTGCCCCCACCGTCAGCGAAAAGGCCCAAGACTGAGCGTTATCCCTGAGCAGCGAGATGATGATCCCCACCCTCTGCTCCTTATCACCAGAGGAATGGGGAAGTAGGCGAACATGGAGTTTGCAAGCCTCTCTAAAGCGAACAAAATTCTCACTACCCCCGGAGAACGTATCCAGAAGCGAGATCTTAGGCTCTGAACAAACTCCATGAACGCAAGCAGAACCGGTCACCTGAAACTGAGACACAGTTTTACGGAGATCTGCTACCTCCAGTGAAAGACCCTGCATGCGGTCAATCAAGGCTGAAACCGGATCCATGCTTAAGACGGTAATGGCGGTTTATAAAGTCACAGATGATATTGCAGATAGCTGGAAGTTATGGATAAACATCCGACTGGCTTGATCCCAAACTAAGGAGCATAAAGGTGACCCCTGGAAAACCCTAAGAGCTCACCCTGACTGCTAAGATCATACAAAGGTCTCAGAGGTAGACGATTGCATGCCCTCGTACCTAGACTATGTGACACCTGAAAACCCAATAATAGTGAGGGGACACGACCACCGGCTCCCTGCACTTAATACGGAGGGAGTCAGGGTCACCTAGAATCAAGCCAGCAAGTAAACACAATACAAGAAAGGACTTACCTGAACAAGCAGTAACAGAAGTCAATCCAGGAAGTAATATAAGCCGCAAAGTGAGGCAGTATGGGAGGGAATATAAAGGGAGGCAATTAGTGTGAATAGGTGACAGCTGGGAGAAGGAAAGGAGATGACAAAGTGAAACCAAAACAAAGAACATCATGCAAGAGGTACAGAAGAAAGTCTGCCAGATCTTCTCAGAAAGCTGGCGGTGACATAAATAGACCCTCGGCAATGTTGTTGAGCACTGTAGGGATACTTTATATACTTAAGGCCAGCAATTGAATACATGTACCGAGCTTGGATATGTACCAGGCTTCATCTATATATATGTATTGAGCTGAGATATATACCGGGCTATCAGGCTACATCTCTTCATTTGTCCTGAGCCATGAATCAAATATATGTACCCTGCCTAATTATTTACCGGGCTTCATCTATATATATGTATTGATCTGAGATATATACCGGGCTTTCAGGCTATACCTTTTTATTTGTCCTGAGCCATGAATCAAATATATGTACCCTGCTTAATTATGTACCGGACTTAATTGATTGAGGCTTTCTTGACCATACCTCAGGTAATCTGGCATTGTATACATCTATACCTGAAGGTTTCTCTATTTGTCTTGGGCCAACTATCAATTTTATGTGTATAGTTTTGAGTATTGATGTCTGAAACTATCAATTGATTGTCTCACGGATGCGATTGGGAATTGTTACAATGTTTCTTGAGTTTTAGGCCTGATCACGTGTATTGATGTGTGTGCAAATAGATGCTTCGGATATTTAATGTATTAACAACCAGATTTAACTGTATTGTTAGTTTTCTTATGGTTTGATTATCAGTTTGTTACTGTGTAGTTTTTTCTGGACCAATTTGTTTTGTATTTTTCAGGCACGGGACCACAGGCCACCCACCATCAGGGTGTTCCTGTGGTTTGAGGCATTAGTTAGCGACATATTAGGGATTCCAACCCCCCCCCCCCCCCCCAGCGCACATTACCTGCCCTCCCCTCTGCATACATTTATATATGTCTGTGTTCTTTTGGTCCATTATGATCAATGTTTGTTACACTTTAGAGGTATATGAAGTGATTTAATATTAATGTGGTGATTAAAAGTTAAGTTTTAGTCCCAAAATGCATAATTTCCCAACAAGTTTTCCATAGAGAAAAACAAATCTCCCTTGCTTATCAATCGGGGATGCCAGGCAAACAAAATCAATCCCCTTATGAATTAATACTGTCACTCCTCTAGAGTAGCTGGTAATAGTGGAATTAGTGTGCGCAACCCATCCCCCACCAAGGAGGGGGATCGTCCCGTCAGTAAAATGAGTCTCCACCAAACTAACAATCGCTGGAAGATGTCTCTGATCCAGATCACAAACCGCCTGTCTTTTTTAGCCTATCGCCAAGAACCCGAACATTCCAAGTTAAAATTCTAACCGACATTAATCAGTCAACAGATTCCCGTAGTGAAGAATAACTCATATTTCCTACCCCCCTTCCCTCCAAGGGAGACACATTGCAACCCACCCCATAAGCTGTAACCCCCCCAAACGTCTTGATCTGCCACATTCCCGTAACAGACCTCTGAACTAAGACCACCCCCCCTCTTGCTCGCACCCCACTAAAAGGAAAGAGAAAAAAAAAATTATGAAAAAAACTGCTCAGATATTATTCCGATCGAGTCAGTCTACCACAAAGTCGGGTGTATAAAAAAAAAGGGTCTCGCTGTTGAAGATTATGCGCAGTTTAGCCGGATAAACAAATGAGTACTTTATGTCCTTTTTCTGGAGACGTTTTTAAGCCTCCATATAACTACGTCTCTTTTCTTGAATATCCTTGGAGAAATCAGGAAAAAAGGACAATCTGTTCCCATTGTATAAAATAGGGAGGCACTCCCTCGCCCTTCTCAGGATTATGTCTTCTTCCGTGGCTGTCTTCCAGGGATTGGTTTACCCCCTGGAACTCGATGTGCTCTTTCCACAAAAAATAATGGGGAGAAATGCTCCTCTCTAAAATTAAGGCCTGTATCATATCGCCAGGATTATCTCCCTCCATGCCTTCTGGTAAACCAACGATTCTCACATTACATCGCCTCGACCTGTCTTCCAAGTCTATCACTTTCTTTTTAAATTAAAGTATTAACCTCCAATTTCAACGTGGGGAATTTCAGTTTTAAGCATTTTAAGGCTCTATTCACACGTCCGCAAATGGGTCCGCATCCGTTCCGCAATTTTGCGGAACTGGTGCGGACCTATTCATTTTCTATGGGGACGGAATGGATGCGGACAGCACACAGTGTACTGTCCGGATCCACATTTGCGGAGCGCGGCCCCGATCTTCGGGTCCTCAGCTCCGCAAAAGATAGAACATGTCCTATTCTTGTCCGCAGCTGCGGACAAGAATAGGCATTTCTATAGGGGTGCCGGGCGGTTGTGTTGCGGATCCGCAACACACCACAGACGTGTGAATGGAGCCTAACTTCCTTCTCCACTACCCCCACGTTTTTTTCTATGGTTGTAACTCTGTCCCGTATCTTTGTAACATCATCCCTTATCAGGACCACATCGGACTGAATTATTCCAAGCTGAATTGAGATATCTTGTATTAATTCCCCTTTTTTTTATTTTACCACAGTCAGAATTATCTTTAGTAGAGTCGGTCCATCCTTCATCAGATCGTTTACCTCCTCTCTCTGCTACCTCCTCCTGGGTGCAAACATCTATTGCTCCTTCGTCTCCGGGTCCAGCATTTTTTTTGTTTTCAAGTCAGATGTTCCTTTTTGTCCTGCTTTGGTAATTACATTTGGAGTCTTCAAAAACGGTTACATTTTGGCAGATTCTAGCGGTCTCTGCCCCATTTTTGAAGATGAATAATCCACCTATTTTACTTAGGAGCCATTCTCCTTCCTCTTTTCTTTTTCTTGTTTTTTTTCCCCCCTTTCTTTCCTCTTCTCCTTCTCTTCTCCTTCTCTTCTCTCTTTTCTCCTCTCTGCTTTTCCTCCTCTTTTCTTTTCTTTCTCCCTCCTCCCCTATCATATTTAATGTTTTCCTTTTGTATTTTTTTTCTTTTTATTTTCTTTTCTTCTTTGTTTTTGTCGTTCTCGGCCTCTCCAACAGTCTTCTTATAGTGACCGTAAGGGGAAAAAAAAACTCCAACCGTTCACCTAAGGCAAAACTACAGTAACATAGCACCGATGTTAGGATCAGGAGAGCAGGAGGCAAAACATACAGAAGCGACAGGACTAAACACAGGAGAATCATGGAGGTAGTTACAAGGAGCAGGGGGAAGGTGGATTAAACATAAAGGCAGGGGAAGTCACGAGGAAACATGACATCAAACCTCCATCAAGAGACCAGCAAGGAACGAAGATCAGAAGAACGGAGCGACGGAGAGTGATGGAATCAATAGCAGCCAGAGGAAACCGGTCACGTCAACTACCTGCAGAGCACCAAACAGGCCGCAGATGGTCACAGCGCAGCAGCACAGGAGACGTTCTGGGGGTCCAGTCGGGTAAGGAGGGCTCAGAGGTAGGCACATCCCGCGAGACGAGTAGAGCAGTGCATAGCATGGCGAGGCAGAACGTGAGAAGGAAGGTGCGACGTAGCAAACCTACGCCATCACGTCATCACCCTTTATTTATGGATTTACAGCTGTACCAAATACATGAAAACTGTGCACCATTTCATAGATTTGGTGCAACCACAGAAAAAGAGAACATCATGCAAAACCAGAATTAAAAGTGACATGAAAATTACCTCAAATGATTAATGCCCTCCATAATTTCTGAAATGCACACACAGGCCCAGATCTACTGTTGTGTCTGCACCACAAATCTAAAAACTGATGCAAATTGGCTTAATATGGCACCTCTGCGGTTTCTACACTTTTTTTTTCCGAATACTCTACAAGAGGGTGGAGCTTAGCAGAAAGGGGCAGAGCTTCACAGGAAAGGGACAGGATCTAAAATACACTATTTTGCAACAAAATTGCACCACCATTCTGGTGTAAAAATTTGTTTTAAAGTAAGCCAACTTTGCAAAAGGTTTTTGAAAAAAGGCTCACTCCTGCACATAAAAAGCACATCTTTTGCAGAACAACACATTCTGTATTTGAATAGCTCCAGCCCCGGCTGTAACAGATACACAGTCACAATACACTTATTTACCCTATACTATGCCTAATAATAAAACCTGACATTCTGTCACATAATTAAATGTACCTAAATATATCTTCTCAATACCCTAACACTGTCCCTGTAAGACTCTAAACTTGCTATATTATGTGTGTAATTGCTGTTTCTGTGACAGAAACATCCTATCACATCCAGGGGCACAGGTAAGCCCTTACCTGTGCCTGTGCGTGAGCCGGTCTGAAAACAAGTGCGGTCAGCAGGAGCAGGCAGTTCCGAGAACAGCCACCGGGGGCCTTCAACGGCCTGTTCTCGGAACTGCCTGCTCCCGGTGACCGCATTTGAGGCAGAGCAATGCAGGGAGTTGTGGTTATTTAACTGGGACTGTATGTTAGGGCTGAAGGGAGGGCTGTTATTTATATGGAACTGTGTGTTGGAGGTGGCTGGGAAGGGGGTCATGTTATTTACATGGGACTGTATGATGGCGGCTGTAGGAGGGAGTGATGTTACTTATATGGGACTGAATTTTGGAGGGGGATGGGACACGGTGATCTTATTTACATGGGACTGTATGTTGAAGGCGGCTGTGGAAGAGGATTATGTTATTTACACGGGACTGTATGTTGGAGGTGGATGTGGGAGGGAGTGATGTTATTTACATTGGCTGTATTTTACAGGGGTCTGAGGGAGGGAGTGATATTATTTACATGGGACTGAATGTTGAGGGGGCAATGTTATTTACATGAGACTGTATATTACAGAGGTCTGAGGGAGGGAGTGATGTTATTTACATGGGATTGAATGTTGAGGGGGTGATGTTTACATGGGATTGCATGTTGGAGGTGGCTGGGGAGGAGGTGATGTTATTTACATGGGACTGTATTTTGGAGGGGGCTGTAGATAGAGAGGGATGCTATTTGCATGGTACTGTATTTTGGAGGGGGCTGGAGAGATGGTGTGATGTTATTTACATGGGACTCTATGGCGGAGGGTGGGAAATAGTGTTATTTACATAGGACTGTATGTTGGAGGGGTAGGAGAGATGGTGTGATGTTATTTACATGGGACTGTATGGTGGAGGGAGGAATAGAACTACAGGGGGCACTGCAAATCCAGGGGAGGGGACATTATAGGAGTTCTTATTAATACTGGGGGCTCTATAGGAGGGACTTATAGATCTGCTTTATTTCTACTAAGAGCACTATGTGGGGGCCTTATTACTACTGAGGGGTCTGTAGAGAGCTTTATTACCACTGGGGGAACAATAGGGGTCCTTATTTCTACTGGGGGCTCTGTGAGGGTATTATTAATACTGGAGGACTCTTCTACTAATGGAGGCACTCTTGGGAGCGTTATCAGGACTGGGAGCACTGTAGGGGGCAGTATTACTAATGAGTGCACTCTAGAAGGGAATTACTATGAGGAGCACTATTACTATGGGGAGCACTCATTTTCCTTCAGGATAGTATTTGGGGGTATTGGGGAGCACAGCGAACAGCAGGATAACACAGTGGGGACTCCAGGATGGGAGATGATGATAGAAATATGAGGACGCTAAGATGTCTGTGTGTCACACTCTGCAGAGACAAGGCACGGCTGAAAGAAGTTGTCCAGACCAAATGGAGAAGATGTTGACATAGAAGATCTACAATCACCTAAAGAATTATTAGGAACACCTGTTCTATTTCTCATTAATGCAATTATCTAGTCAACCAATCACATGCAGTTGCTTCAATGCATTTAGGGGTGTGGACCTGGTCAAGACAATCTCCTGAACTCCAAACTGAATGCCAGAATGGGAAAGAAAGGTGATTTAAGCAATTTTGAGCGTGGCATGGTTGTTGGTGCCAGACGGGCCAGTCTGAGTATTTCACAATCTGCTCAGTTACTAGGATTTTCACACACAGCCATTTCTAGGGTTTACAAAGAATGGTGTGAAAAGGGAAAAACATCCAGAATGCGGCAGTCCTGTGGGCAAAAATGCCTTGTGGATGCTAGAGGTCAGAGGAGAATGGGCCGACTGATTCAAGCTGATAGAAGAGCAACGTTGACTGAAATAACCACTCGTTACAACCGAGGTATGCAGCAAAGCATTTGTGAAGCCACAACACGCACAACCTTGAGGCGGATGGGCTACAACAGCAGAAGACCCCACCGGGTACCACTCATCTCCACTACAAATAGGAAAAAGAGGCTACAATTTGCACGAGCTCACCAAAATTGGACTGTTGAAGACTGGAAAAATGTTGCCTGGTCTGATGAGTCTCGATTTCTGTTGAGACATTCAAATGGTAGAGTCCAAATTTGGCGTAAACAGAATGAGAACATGTATCCATCATGCCTTGTTACCACTGTGCAGGCTGGTGGTGGTGTAATGGTGTGGGGGATGTTTTCTGGGCACACTTTAGGCCCCTTAGTGCCAATTGGGCATAGTTTAAATGCCACGGGCTACCTGAGCATTGTTTCTGACCATGTCCATCCCTTCATGACCACCATGTACCCATCCTCTGATGGCTACTTCCAGCAGGATAATGCACCATGTCACAAAGCTCGAATCATTTCAAATTGGTTTCTTGAACATGACAATGAGTTCACTCTACTAAAATGGCCCCCACAGTCACCAGATCTCAACCCAATAGAGCATGTTTGGGATGTGGTGGAACGGGAGCTTCGTGCCCTGGATGTGCATCCCTCAAATCTCCATCAACTGCAAGATGCTATCCTATCAATATGGGCCAACATTTCTAAAGAATGCTATCAGCACCTTGTGGAATGAATGCAACGTAGAATTAAGGCAGTTCTGAAGGCAAAAGGGGGTCCAACACCGTATTAGTATGGTGTTCCTAATAATTCTTTAGGTGAGTGTACATCAAAGGAGACGTCACCTGGGAGACCCTGGATGTGACAGGTATGTGCTGCTGTATAGCAAGTACATCAAAATGCGGTGTGTGGGTGGAGGGAAGGAGACTTAGAGAACTAGGCCAAATTTATTGGGGCTAGGACCCTGGATCTTTTGAGACCCTAGCAACACCCCTGATCACATCAGTGGCTGAGCTCAAAAGGGCTGGTTGGGAAATAACCTAGTGCCAGATAGACCAGCCAATATAACCCCTCCTGATAGCCTGACTGCAAGGCATTATGGGCAAATCCACTGGTCAGGACCCACTTAGGGTCATTTGATCCTCCTTCTACATCTTTCACGCCCTATTTTCTTTATTAGTGTACTGAATTTGAAATGTAAAATTGCAGGCACCGTTTTGTGCTATTTGTCTGAATCAAATTGCCAAAACTTTAGATTTGTACGTAGAATTTTTGTGAAATTCATATCAAATCCAATTTGCTTAGAAGCAATTCACTCATCTCTACTCAAAAATCTCTACTTAAAAAAAGTAATAACTTTGTGCAACTGTAAAGGCAGGGAAATAACATATTCAGTACAAATTTTCCTTCTGTTTTGTCTTTTTATTCATTATGAAAAGTAGGTCAAGGACTGCAGGGGGACAGCAAGCCCCCAAGGACCCAGTGCAGAGGATGGGAATGGTACTGGACACGATGATAATATTGTTGTGTCACGATGTCTGACATCAGGCCGTCGCTCCCTCGGGTTCGATGCAGGGGGAAAGGTGATGATGAAAGAAATCAGGCGGAGATTATTGAACAAATAATATCTTCTTTTACTAAATGCAAAAATGGATAGCAGCACATTCATCAGCAGTTCGTACAAAGTGCAATTCGGTCCTCCAAGATAATGAGGTATGGTAGTAGTGTTGATCGCGAATATTCTAATCGTGAATTTTTATCGCTAATATTGGCACTTCAAGAATTTGCAAATATCTAGAATATAGTGCTATATCTTCATAATCGTGAATTTTCTAGATTTTTTTCATCAGTACCCATGATCCCTCACTGCTTCTTGCTTGTAGGCCAATGAGAAGGCTGCAATATCTTTGACTTTAGGAGTAGATACGGGGACATGGTTTAATGAAAGAAATGACTGGGACATAACCATACCAGGGTACTCTTTATACAGAAGAGACAGAGAAGGCAAGAAAGGAGGAGGGGTGGCCCTGTATGTGAAAGATAGCATTAAATCTAACCTAATACAAGTTGGTGAGGCCAACATAGAGTCAGTTTGGGTTACGTTGCAGTTTGCTAACCATGCAGTAACTCGTGTAGGTGTGATATATAGACCACCTGGTCAAGTTAAAGAACTAGATGATCTACTAGTTGAAGAAATAGCTAAAATGACAATGAAAGGAGAAGTTATCATTATGGGAGATTTCAATCTTCCAGATATAAACTGGAAAACCAAAATAGCAAGTTCTACCAGGAGTACAGATATTCTAAATTCCCTACTGGGGTTATCTCTACAACAAGTGGTTGAGGAGCCAACCCGGAGGGAGGCCATTTTGGATTTGGTATTCACAAATGGGGATTCGGTATATGATGTCATTGTAGGCGAAACCTTGGGATCTAGTGATCACCAGTCAGTGTGGTTTAATATAAGAACTGTGAAAGAGTCCCACCACACAAAAACAAAAGTTTTAGATTTTAGAAAAACAGACTTTTCAAAAATGAAATTAGTCATAAATGAGTCCTTATCAGACTGGAACGGATTACATGGAGTCCAGGAGAAATGGGACTACTTAAAAGGTGCATTATTGAAGGCAACAGAAAATTGCATTAGACTTGTCAGTAAAAGCAAAAAAAGTAAGAGACCACTGTGGTACTCAGCAGAAGTGGCCCAAATCATTAAAAATAAAAAGCTAGCATTTTGTAATTATAAAAAAACCCAGAGCAATGAAGATAAGGAAATCTACAAGATTAGGCAGAGAGAGGCCAAGCAAGTTATAAGAACTTCTAAAGCGCAGGCAGAAGAAAAACTAGCTCAGTCTATGAAAAAAGGGGATAAGACATTCTTCAGATATATAAATGAAAAAAGGAAATTAAAACAAGGAATAACTAAATTAAAAACAAAGGACGGAAGGTATGTAGAAGAGAATAAAGGGCTAGCCGACTGCCTTAATGAATACTTCTGTTCAGTTTTTACAAAAGAAAAAGTAGAAGGACCTCCACTAGAAAGGATGACTAATAAATCATTTGATGCATGTATCTTTACAGAGGAAGATGTTCTAAGTTTGCTGTCTAAGGTGAAGACAAATAAGTCACAGGGGCCTGATGAGATACACCCAAAATTATTAAAAGAGCTTAGTGGTGAGCTGGCAAAACCGCTAACAGATTTATTTAACCAATCATTAGTAACAGGAGTCGTCCCGGAAGATTGGAAATTGGTAAATGTCGTGCCCATTCACAAGAAAGGTAGTAGGGAGGAATCGAGCAACTATAGACCAGTGAGTCTGACATCAATAGTAGGCAAATTAATGGAAACCCTATTAAAGGATAGGATTGTGGAACATCTAAAATCCCATGGATTGCAAGATGAAAAACAACATGGGTTTACTTCAGGGAGATCATGTCAAACAAATCTTATAGATTTTTTTGACTGGGTGACTAAAATAATAGATGGTGGAGGTGCAGTAGACATCGCATATCTAGATTTTAGTAAGGCTTTTGACACTGTCCCACATAGAAGACTTATCAATAAACTGCAGTCATTGAGCATGGACTCCCATATTGTTGAGTGGATTAGACAGTGGCTGAGTGACAGACAACAGAGGGTTGTAGTCAATGGAGAACATTCAAAACAAGGTCATGTTACCAGTGGGGTTCCACAGGGATCTGTACTTGGACCAATTTTGTTTAATATCTTCATAAGTGATATTGCAAAAGGCCTCGATGGGAAGGTGTGTCTTTTTGCTGATGACACAAAGATATGTAACAGGGTTGATGTTCCTGGAGGGAAACACCAAATGGAAAAGGATTTAGGAAAACTAGAAGAATGGTCAGAACTCTGGCAACTGAAATTTAATGTGGATAAGTGCAAGATAATGCACCTGGGGCGTAAAAACCCAAGGGCAGAATATAGAATATTTGACACAGTCCTGACCTCAGTATCTGAGGAAAGGGATTTAGGAGTAATTATTTCAGAAGACTTAAAGGTGGGAAGACAATGTAATAGGGCAGCACGAAATGCCAGCAGAATGCTTGGATGTATAGGGAGAGGTATAAGCAGTAGAAAGAGTGAAGTGCTTATGCCGCTGTACAGAACACTGGTGAGACCTCACTTGGAGTATTGTGCGCAGTACTGGAGGCCATATCTCCAGAAGGATATAGATACTCTAGAGAGAGTTCAGAGAAGAGCTACTAAACTAGTACATGGATTGCAGGATAAAACTTACCAGGAAAGGTTAAAGGACCTTAACATGTATAGCTTGGAAGAAAGAAGAGACAGAGGGGATATGATAGAAACTTTTAAATACATAAAGGGAATCAACTCGGTAAAGGAGGAGAGCATATTTAAAAGAAGAAAAACTACCACAAGAGGACACAGTTTTAAATTAGAGGGGCAAAGGTTTAAAAGTAATATAAGGAAGTATTACTTTACTGAGAGAGTAGTGGATGCATGGAATAGCCTTCCTGCAGAAGTGGTAGCTGCAAATACAGTGAAGGGGTTTAAGCGTGCATGGGATAGGCATATGGCTATCCTTCATATAAGATAGGGCCAGGGGCTATCCATAGTATTCAGATATATTGGGCAGACTAGATGGGCCAAATGGTTCTTATCTGCCGACACATTCTATGTTTCTATGTTTCTATGTTTCTAGTGTTGATCGCAAATTTTCATATCACAAATTTTTTTGCGCAACTTTTTGTCGCAAATTTTCCGATTGCCGATTTTCGCAATCAAGAAAATAATGACTGTAGATCACGAATTCTCGAATTCGTGAATATATGATGAATATTCGTCCAAATATTCATTAAAATATCGCAAATTCAAATATTGCCTCTGCCACTGATCACTGTATTGTAGCTGGCAATGCATCAAAGATGACACTCAGAAGCTTTCCCACTGATGTTGTCTTTCTCTATGGATTTCCTTTCCCATGGCTTTGCTCTGGTACCTGTGAATGTAGGTGTCCAATGAATGATGAGGGCTTCTAGCTATATCTGTCCTGAACTCTCGTGATGGTGTCTTAACGTGTTTCCCAGCACTTTGCAGTGGAGTCTTGAAAACTCTCTCCAACTCTAGACTGAATCTCTCTAGCTCAGCCTCGGCAGGAAGTCATACCAGCCCACCCATACCAAAAGGCAATGAATGGAATGGTAAGTTCGATTCCTGTTACCAAACATTGCCAACCATACCCCATCTGCTGGTGAACAAGTCGTATTATATGTCATTACATTCACATTGTATATAATATAGTAACCAATTGCTGAAACCATAGTAGTACCTTCAGGTCTGGGGTACTACACTGTAAACACAGTACTATAGTTATTTATCTAGTCAATCTCATGTGGTGACATAATGATGTCATCACACCGGACGGCATGGTAACATCAATCAACATGGCCGTGGTGGCCTCTTCGTGCGCAAATGGATGTGGTGAGTGTGTATTTTTTTTTTTCGCCATTTCAGGGAAAATTGATTCCTTACCACGTAGCGCAAGGAAATTTGGCTTCGTGGTGAATAGAATTTTTCCAGAAATTCAAATCGAAGCCAATTTGTTTTCGCTCATCACTAATTACAAGGATAGGGTGAAACAGCTAACAATATGAAACTGACCAGCGATGCCACGTTATGTCTGGTGACAAAGATGAAGATAGGTGCTGCTTGTCCTTGGTCTGATCTTGAAATATTAAATGCTAGCTAACTAGAAACTAATAACATAAACAGCCACTAGATGGAGCTAGAGCAGTATGAGTTGTAGCAAACGTAGTAGCACACGTAATAGATGCCTGCTAAAGGCATGACAGTACTATAAGCCACAGTTAGGGATGAGTGAAGCACTAATCCGAAGTTTTGAGGGAAGTGACTTTGGATGTAGCATGCAAAGCTCGCTTCGCTCATCACTAGCCTTAGTCTTCAGGCAAGAGTCAGTAACTTTTTAGTGTGGTAAGATTTTACTACATGTATTTGTACATACAAAAATGTTAAGTTAGACAATCCCTGCTCGTATGCATTATTGGGGCAATGATACAGTGTATTTTCTAAAAGCAAATCTTATTAGCTTGTACATGTGCAAAATAATTTAAAGACACACAGCTACATACAAGATTTTTACCTTTATAGTGCAGCATGGCAGGAGTCTCATCACATTGCACCTGCCCTGCTCTGAGACCCATCCAAGGGCAGCAAGTGATGGATCGGTGGCATAGAATTTTTGTCCTCCTGACAAACATTGCAGAGTCCGAGTAAAAGCTATGTGCTGCAGATTCAGCTGTCTCCCCTGCTTGTGATAGGTTTCTCTCTGTCATCTAATACTAGCAGGAGGCGAGGCGGGCAATGTGAGCCTAAATCATCCAAAAATACACAACACATTTTCCACAAAGCACACATGGGTAGTGTTAAATGTGTATGGATACAGCTGAGCCAAAATTAAATAAATGACACTGCTAGCATAGTGTTGGTGAGTTAGCATATACAAAAAAAATGTGTTTAGTTTGGATGACAAGATCATCATAAAATGTGTAGCCTAGCAGTCACCTTGGTTTTATTAAAGGGAACCTGTCATCAACTTTGTGCTGCCCATACTAACGGCAAATTAAACTAGAGACAGGTGAGTTGATTTCAGCGGTCGGTCATTTAGAAGTGAAAAGTAAGTGGTTGTCAAGAACCAGCATCACAATCATGGCAGACTGGGCCTGGAAAAGAGTCATGGTCACCTGAGAAGAGTCCTGGGTATTCATGATCTCCTGCTCTCCTGCTGATTGACAGTCTTCTACCTAGTTTTCTCCCTTTTTCTCTAGGAGAGAACTGCCAACCATCAGCAGATGGGCGAGAGAGCAGGAGATTATGAATAACCAGGACTCTTCTCAGGTAGATTTGACTCTTTTCAAGGCCCAGTCTGCAATGATTATAAAGCTGGTTCTCAGCAACCACTTACTTTTATCTCATGATTGACACACCGCTAAAATCAGCATTTCTGTGACTATTTTATGCTGCCCTCAGTGAGGTCAGCATCAAGTTGATGACAGGTTCCCTTTATTCCTGTCATTACTCATATAAATATGAATTCCAGTTGCCAGAATTATGTTCACATATCCTCCACAGTTTCCTGGATGCCGGCCACCTGACGTCTACTGATCATGAGCTGCCAAATGTACTCAGCGAGGCAATTATCGGCCAGGTGTGACTTCTGCAGAGCAAACAATAAGTAGGAACCTATGGCAGGTGAAGCACACAGTTATAAATAAAATACCCAGTATATACACATTTAGCAATACTCATCTGATTCTTCTCTCTTGATATCACACTCAAGTTTAAACCTGCTACATCTGTACATTGGCAAGCACAATTGTGGAATAGCTAATACAGTCATTGAGAATTTTTTTATTTTATTAATTTGCCATTAACTTTAAACTTCATGTAATAACTATGCTGGGTCATGTTTTCATAGAATCCAGGATTCTGCTTTTGCAGTGTTCTAGGCCATGGCACGGTGGCTACAGGAGCTGGAGAGGATGGTTGCGGTGGCAGTGAAAATGAGGGTGGTTGTAGCCCTCAAGTTGGCTAATCCCTCTAATACTCCTTTGCCATGCCATGCAGTATGTGGTAGGCACACCCTTTCTTCCCTCCGGGCATGCACTGGACTTATGGGGGTCCCTACCTGTGGTGGCTAATGACGTTGGGTGGATGAGTAGCTGGGTGCAATGCAGAAGAGTAGATGGAGGGACTGATGGATAAATGGTGGAGATATAAATAAAGTCTTTCTTTACTGAGTAGATGATAGAGTTTGTAGTACAGATGCAAGCAATAGGCACAGTTCTGAGGTATATGACACATTAAGTCTCTCCCAAAAGCTGTATATAGGATGTAGCAATGATGGTAATAGTGCTTCCTGAGTCTATCTCTAAGTAAACTTTGCAATCTTCCGAAATAACCACAGATGGGCAATCTCTCAATATATTTCCTGAAATGCCCAGTCTGTAGGGTGTAGCCATTAGGGTCCATTCACACATCCGTGTGTGTTTTGCGGATCCACAGACAGCGGCAATATGCGTTCTGCATTTTGCGGACCGCACATTGCCGGCACTAAGAGAATATGCCTATTATTGTCCGATATTGCGGACAAGAATAGGACATGTACTATTTTTTTCAGGGTCGGAATTTCGGACCCGGAAGTGCGGGTACGCAATTCCGATCAGGGCCGCACGTCGTGCGGCCCCATAGAAATGTATGGGTCCGCAATTACTTTACGCAAAATGCGGAATGGAATTGCGGATGGGTGACCCTTAGATCCAGGTGGCTAGTCCATCTCAAAAGTGTAGTGGGTGCTGTAGTCAATTAAAGGGAACCTGTCATCAACTTTATGCTGTCCATACTAACGGAATATAGACAGGTGAGTTGATTTCAGCCGTCTGTCATTTATAAGTGAAAAGTAAGTGGTTGCCCAGAACCAATATCACAATCATGAAAGACTGGGCCTGGAAAAGAGTCACGGCCACCTGAGAAGGGTCATGGTTATTCATAATCTCCTGCTCTCCTGCCCACCTGCTGATGACTGACAGTCTTCTACCTAGTTGTCTCCTTTTCTGTCTAGGAGAGAACTGCCAACCATCAGCAGATGGGCGAGAGTGCAGGAGATTATGAATAACCAGGACTCTTCTCAGGTAGATTTGACTCTTTTCAAGGCCTGAGCTGCAATTATTATGGATGCTGGTTCTCCGCAACCACTTACTTTTAGCTGAAATCAGCATTTCTGTCACTATTTTATGCTGCCCTCAGTGAGGTCAGCATAAAGTTGATGACTGGTTCCCTTTAAATAAATGGGACCGTTTTTAACAGGAGTGCACCCATCTAATGGTCTCATTAAAAATGGTACACTAGTGCAAAATTGCCTTTTATGGGTTAAAATAAAATAAAAAAAATGACTCAACTCATCCACTTCCATCCACCAGGAGCACATGGTGACATCATAACGTTGGGAACACAGATCCTTCAGCATCAAGAGAGGAGCAATTTTCTTAGCACAGGCAACTGAATGAGGTGAGTATTATTTTTTTGTTTGAAAAAAAAAAATATTACAGCTAAGGCCTCATGCACACGACCGTATTTTTTTGCGGTCCGCAAAACGGGGTTCCGTTTTCCCGTGATCCGTGACCGTTTTTTCGTCCGTGGGTCTTCCTTGATTTTTGGAGGATCCACGGACATGAAAAAAAAGTCGTTTTGGTGTCCGCCTGGCCGTGCGGAGCCAAACGGATCCGTCCTGAATTACAATGCAAGTCAATGGGGACGGATCCGTTTGACGTTGACACAATATGGTGCCATTTCAAACGGATCCGTCTCCATTGACTTTCAATGTAAAGTCAGGAGTTAATATACCATAGGATGGGAGTTTTCTCCAATCCGATGGTATATTTTAACTTGAAGCGTCCCCATCACCATGGGAACGCCTCTATGTTAGAATATACTGTCGGATATGAGTTAGATCGTGAAACCTCATTTCCGACAGTATATTCTAACACAGAGGCGTTCCCATGGTGATGGGGACGCTTCTAGTTAGAATATACTACAAACTGTGTACATGATTGCCCCCTGCTGCCTAGCAGCATCCGATCTCTTACAGGGGGCCGTGATCAGCACAATTAACCCCTCAAGTGCCGCACCTGAAGGGGTTAATTGTACTATCATATCCCCCTGTAAGAGATCAGGGCTGCCAGGCAGCAGGGGGCAGACCCCCCCCCCCCTCCCCAGTTTGAATATCATTGGTGGCCAGTGCGGCCCCCCCCCTTCCTCCCTCTATTGTAATAAATCGTTGGTGGCACAGTGTGCGCCCCCCGCCCCCCCCTTCCTCCCTCTATTGTAATAATTCGTTGGTGGCACAGTGTGCGCCCCCCCCCCTTTCCTCCCTCTATTATAATAATTCGTTGGTGGCACAGTGTGCGCCCCCCCCTTCCTCCCTCTATTGTAATAAATCGTTGGTGGCACAGTGTGCGCCCCCCATCGGCCCCCCCTCCCTCTATAGCATTAACAACATTGGTGGCCAGTGTGCGGCCTCCCATCTCCCCCCCCCACCGATCATTGGTGGCAGCGGGTTACTAGCAATAGTACAATAGTAAAAGATTCATACTTACCTGGGAGCTCCGATGTTCGTGTCCGGCCGGGAGCTCCTCCTACTGGTAAGTGACAGTTCATTTAGCAATGCGCCGCACAGACCTGAGGCTGTCACTTACCAGTAGGTGGAGCTCCCGGCCGGACACGAACATCGCAGCAGCAGGTCAGTATGAATCTTCTACTATTGTACTATTGCTAAGTAACCATGGCAACCAGGACTGTAGTAGCGTCCCGGTTGCCATGGTTACCGATCGGAGCCCCAGCGATTAAACTGGGACTCCGATCGGAACTCCGCTGCCACCAATGATGGGGGGGGGGAGAGATGGGAGGCCGCACACTGGCCACCAATGTTGTTAATGCTATAGAGGGAGGGGGGGCCGATGGGGGGCGCACACTGTGCCACCAACGAATTATTACAATAGCGGGAGGGAGGGGGGGGCGCACACTGTGCCACCAACAAATTATTACAATAGAGGGAGGGGGGGGGGCGCACTGGCCACCAATGATATTCAAACTGGGGAGGGGGGGGAGGGTCTGCCCCCTGCTGCCTGGCAGCCCTGATCTCTTACAGGGGGCCGTGATCAGGACAATTAACCCCTTCAGGTGCCGCACCTGAAGGGGTTAATTGTGCTGATCACGGCCCCCTGTAAGAGATCTGGTGCTGCCAGGCAGCAGGGGGCAGTCTTGTACACAGTTTGTAGTGTATTCTAACTAGAAGCGTCCCCATCACCATGGGAACGCTTCTGTGTTAGAATATACTGTCGGTTCTGAGTTTTCACGAAGTGAAAACTCAGCTTTGAAAAAGTTTTTATGCAGACGGATCTTCGGATCCGTCTGTATAAAAACTAACCTACGGCCACGGATCACGGACACGGATGCCAATCTTGTGTGCATCCGTGTTCTTTCACGGACCCATTGACTTGAATGGGTCCGTGAACCGTTGGCCGTGAAAAAAATAGGACAGGTCATATTTTTTTCACGGCCAGGAAACACGGCTCACGGATGCGGCTGCCAAACGGTGCATTTTCAGTTTTTTCCACGGACCCATTAAAAGTCAATGGGTCCGCGAAAAAAAAGGAAAACGGCACAACGGCCACGGATGCACACAACGGTCGTGTGCATGAGGCCTAAGGGTCATTATGGGTGAAATTTGGTGGCCACTATGGGGGACATTATTACTGCTAGGGGACACTATGAAGGACATTATTACTGCTGGGGGCCACTATATGGGATGGTATTACTGCTAGGGTGGGGGCCACTATGGGGTATATTATTACACATAGTGTATGCTGCAGGAGTTGGGATTTAACCTCTTAAGGACACAGGGCATACAGGTACGCCCTGATGTCCCGGTACTTAAGGATACAGGGCGTGTATTTCCGATCACCGCTGCGCGGCGGGCAGTGATCGGAACTGGGTGCCTGCTGAAATCAATCAGCAGGCATCCTGGGTCAATGCCGGGGGGGGGGGGGGGGGTGTCCTGTAGATTTACCAGCACACATTGTTTTCTACTAAAAAGAAAGACGGCAATTTTGTTGCAATGGATGTACTTGGTGTTAAATATATAACATGTAAACTGAGAATCATGTACATATGGACTGAATTTTGCCATAATTACTCTTTTAGTGCCTGACGAAGGCCCAATAAGGCCGAAAACATTTGTGCATATACGTTGCCGCCTTTTCCTAAGTAATAAAATTAATTCACGGAAAAAGAAAAACAACTCTCCTGCTGTGATTTTTGCAATACAAATGTATTGTAATGCATTGCAGAGGGGATCAGACCACCAAAAGTGAACATCAGAAATAAAGTAAAGAAAAAAAAGTTAAAAATTGTGTTTTTAATAAAATTAATAAAGTAATAAAATTAATAAAAAACCGCTCCTTTCCCCTTATTTTATAATAAAAAACAGAAGAAAAAAAAGAAAAACACACATATTAGGTATCGCCGCGTCCGTAATGACCGGCTCTATAAATATACGACATGATCCACCCTGTCCGATAAATACCATTAAAAAAAAAAGTGTAAAATAAAAGCAATTTTTGTCACCTTACATCACAAAAAGTGCAACACCAAGTGATCAAAAAGGCTTATGCCCCCCAAAATAGTACCAATATAACCGTCACCTCATCCTGCAAAAAATGAGCCCCTACCTAAGCCAATCGCCCCAAAAAAACAATAAACTATGGCTCAGAAATGCTGGTATTGTGTAAAACTTAAGTAAATAAAAAAATAGACATATTAGGTATCGCCACATCCGTAATAACCTGCTATATAATAATATATCACATGACCTAACCCCTCAGGTGAACATACAAAAAAAAAAAAAGGTGTAAAAAAAGCCATTTTTTGTCACCTTACATCACAAAAAGTGTAATAGCAAGCGATCAAAAAGTAATACGCACCACAAAATAGTACCAATCAAACCGTCATCTCATATCGATAAAAATGAGCCCCTACACAAGACAGTCACCCAAAAAATAAATAAAACTACGGCTTTTTTCAAAAATGGTATTGTCGCATCCGTGACAACCTGCTCTATAAAAATACCACATAATCTAACCTGTCAGATGAATGTTGTAAATAACAAAAAATAAAAACAGTGCCAAAACAGTTATTTCTTGTTACCTTGCCTCACAAAAAGTGTAATATAGCAACAACCAAAAATCATATGTACCCTAAAATAGTACTAACAAAACTGCCACCTCATACCGTAGTTTCCAAAATGGGGTCACTTTTTTGGAGTTTCTACTCTAGGGGTGCATCAGGGGGGCTTCAAATGGGACATGGTGCCCAAAAACCAGTCCAGCAAAATTTGCCTTCCAAAAACCGTATGGCGTTCCTTTCCTTCTGTGCCCTGCCGTGTGCCCGTACAGCAGTTTACGACCACATATGTGGTGTTTCTGTAAACTACAGAATCAGGGCCATAAATATTGATTCCGCTACCATTATCAGGGCCATTATTGATTCCGCTACCACGGACCACAACGGAATTCGGAATCCATATCGGGATCCTCCGCTAACCGGAAGCTGAACTTTAGACGCCGAACTTAAAACAGAAGTTCGCTCATCTCTAGACATGACAGGTAAGTGCTGCTGTATAGCAAGTACAGCAAAGTGGGGGGGCGGGATCCAGGGGGCCCAAGTAAATTCTTGCCCAGGGTCCAATCAACATTAAAGACGGCCCTGGGTGCGTATAGTGGTTCCAGTAGGTATAAAGCCCTCTATACTGCCCCCAGTAGGTACCATGTCTCATGTAGTTCCCCCCAGTAGTTATGATGACCCCCTTGTATTGTATTGCATGAGTAAGTATAATGCTCCCTTTAACACTCCAATAGTTATAATAGTCCTAATAGAGCCCACAGTAGCTATAATGCCCCTATAGTACTTATAGTATCCCTCTGTAGTGCCTCGGATACTTTTAGTCTCTACCTGTAGTGCCCCCAGTCTTTATAGTGCCTCTAATCCTTAGATCTCTCCCCTGTATTGCCTCTAGACCTTACAATGCCCCCTGTACTGTTCCCAGTGACCTCCAGAGGATGGGTAATCGGTTAAAAATCTCAGAAAACTCCTTTAAGAGAAGAAGAAAATCTTGCATTAGTCAGTAGGCTGCCTTTTCCTGATCTTTTGGAACTACCAGACACAAATGACCTATATCTTTTTAAAGGGAAATGACCCATTGTTTAAATAATTTTAGCTGATTTATTTTTAATTTTCCAAGTCATCATCAATATTTATTTTTTTTATTCCCCAAATCCTGCAGTTTTTGCTTTGGCCGTTAAGCCTTATAATAAGCATCACTTCTTCGTCTATACCAGGGATTCCCAACCTGCGGCCCTCCAGCTGTTGCAAAACTACAACTCCCAGCATGCCCGAACAGCCTACAGCTATCAGCCTACAGTAGGGCATGATGGGAGTTGTAGTTTTGCAACAGCTGGAGGACCGCAGGTTGAGCATGCCTGGTCTATACAGATCCCTTTACTACAGTCATCTCCCTGTTATTACAGGCAGGATTAGAATGATATATAACACCTCTATGTATAGATAACATAGGATCCAGCATTCACAATAGGTGATATTACAGCTTATCTACTCCCTCCTGACCTTTGCACAGACCCTGCCTAGAAAACACTCCCATAGAAGTCAATGAGGTCCCTTCCTGTCCATTGTATGCACGGTGGCTCAGTGGTTAGCACTGGTGCCTTGCAGCGCTGGGGTCCTAGATTTGAATCCGACCAAGGACAACATCTGCATGGAGTTTGTATGTTCTTCCTGTGCTTGTGTGGGTTTCCTCTGGGTACTCTGGATAGGTCCCACAAAGACATACTGATAGGGAACTTAGATTGTAAACTCCATGGGGGACAGTGTGATGCTAATGTCTGTAAAGCGCTGCAGAATATGTCAGCGCTTTATAAGTCGGTGAGATAAATAAATGATAAATAAATAAAATTGTGTTCATGGCCCATGTGGCAGTTGCAGAGCATATCCCTAAATGCTGTTAACAAGCTCTCAGGCAAGATGACTGCTCTCATAATCATATTAAGGAAATAAGATTAAAAAAACCTGCAATCAGGAAATAAAAATGTGACGTTCACTATCTGGTTTTAACTGGCAGAAAACTATTTCTATATTTACCATTTTACTGCCTTATCATTAACCAATTAATTTCTCACAATTGCTATTAATGTAGATAACCTTGGATTTTTTTTTAAGCATTTCAACTCTCACTGCATGTTCTCATTGCCCAACATGGCAATAAAAACATAATACAAGCATGAAGGTGATAAGGAACAAAGTATTGGCATTCCATAGTTACTTAGTTGCTAATCTCTTCCCCAATTCTCTCAGGGTCGGCAATTTAGCCCCTGAGGTTTAATCTGTATAGTAATGTTCCTGCCACCAGCTGTATCTATTATTAGAAGCTGTGACAGTTATAAGGAGATAGCTCCAGCAGAAAGGACACACTCCCCCCCCGAGAAAGGACACACTCTCTGAGCAGAGTTATTGGGGAAATTAATGGGAAGATCCGTGGATCCATGAGAGGTACAGAGCTGTTTCTAGTTTTATTAGGAAATAGATAGTCATGTACTATACAAGGGGTGTTCATTAAGTTATCTACCCCAGCATGTTCTGTCAGTGTCAGAGAGCGGAGTCTGTGCAGGTTGAGACATATCTGGACATGCAACACACACAGTAGCAGTTCGATCTGATAAAAGCACGGCAAGTGCAGTACAGTGCGGGTCTACAAAGAAAGTCATGGATTTGAAGCTTTGTTCTGGGATTAAATTCCTTACAAAAGAAGAAAAGAAGCCCAAAGAAATCCATGAAAGGATGATTACTGTATATGGTGATGATGCACCTTCCTACTGCCAAGTAACGTTTTTAGTCAAGCAGTTTCCACAGGGCAGGCCTCCACACAGCTGCTCTCTCCTCTCCTCTGTGCTCCCCTCTAGCTGCTCTCTGTTGTCTATCGCCAAGCTCTCTCGTTTGCACTCTGCCCTCCCTTCTACCTTCCGTCCCATCCTCTGTTCCCCACTCCAGGTGCTCTCTCCTGTTCTCTGCTAACCCCTCTCCAGTTGTTCTCATCCCTAAGTGCATCTTTCTGCAAAAATACATACGGACAAACAACAAGAGAGCACAGGACAATGTAGTAGGGAGCAGCACACACCACAGGTACATGAGGCAAATATATATCATAGGGAATGAGGGGGGGGGGGGCAGCCAGAGAGTGAGAGGGGAAAAACACAGGGCAAGCTATAAGGCCAGAACTACCCCCTTGGATTAACTGATTCAGGAACGGGGTAATTTTGGTCACAATTAAGCGTTTTTTGCAAGGGTAATTTTAACAGCTATAACTTTATTATTTGTTGGGCTAGCAACTTAATTTTTGTGGTATTTTTTTTCAACAATGTAGGTTTCTTTTAATATAATTTTTATTTGCATAATATATACTTTTTTTCTGACTTTTCAGGCTTAGGGCTCATGCACACGACCATTGCATATTTGAGGTTTCTGCAAAACATGGATACCGGCTGTGTGGTTTCTACATTTTGTGGAACGGAACGTCCTGCCCTCTACAGAACTGTCCTATCTTTGTCCATATTGTGGATAAGAATAGGACAAGAAAAGGACACGTTCTATATTTTTGCAGATGCCTCGGAACGAACACTGTGTGCTGTTCACATCTTTTGCAACCCCATTGAAGTGAATGGATCCGCAACCGACCCGCAAAAAATGTAGACAAAGAATACGTTCATGTGCAGGAGCCCTTAGCGTTTGATAGAACAGTAAAAAAAAAATGTTTTCACATTTTAGCTATTTTTTCTGGTATTGAAATGGTATTTATTTGTGTTTGTCATTGTCTGCTGTACATTTTCATACATTACCTTGTCTAGTGTTTTATTTTGGGTGGCTTATTTTGTGGGTTTATTAAATGTATTTACTAGCACATATAACTGGCATTTTTCTATTTACTTTCTTTCCTAGAAATACTTGCTATCTTTGGGCCAATTAGAAAGGTAAATAAAAACTCCACCATTTTTTAAATCGTTTGCCGTTTTTATGTTTTTTTTCTTTCAAGGCCCCCCATGTATATATTACTATATTGTTGGTCGAACCTGCTGTTCTCTGCATGTTTGGCCGACAGTTTAATGTGTATGGGGAGCTTCAGACTTTTCCTCGACAGAAGATGTCAGGGTTCAGAAGGATCTGGCAAAAAAGAATATTTTCTACTGGGAGATAAACCGCCGCTAGAAGTGTCTGGCAGAGACTTTCTCTCATCCCCATTAAATATACATACACGTTCAGCTAAGTCATACTTGTATGTGTGTGGGGGAGCTGGGAGGGAATTGGGAGAGATAGCTGATCATTCGGCCAACAGCTATATAATATGTATGGCCGCCCTGGCACTTTGGTCATGCCTGATAAACTGTGCGAAACCCGCTCCTGCCCCAGTTGCTCATTGATGGAGGAAACATCTTTGCACCTGTTTTGGGAGTGCCCCTTTGCATACAGCGTGTTGAATCTTACATCAACCCTGCATTTTAGTCTGCCTCTCATCTCCCTGTATGTTCTGTGTGAAAGACAGTTTGTTGCCCATAGAAACCAATCACAGCACGGCATTCCTTTTTGCCCATATCAACCAGTCATAGCACAGCTTTTATTTTACTATAGCACTTCTTACAAATGTGGGTCATGTTGCAATTGCTGTGACACCGGGTTTCGCAAATTCATCACGACGATCGGGATCATCCTCATTGAGATGATGCAGCAATTGGTTATTGGCTGCCATTTGTGCATAGCCAGTATCCATCCTATGGTGGTTCGACTCAACCAACTCTCCTGTGACAGACGCCAGGTGCTACGTTGTGGACTCTTGCTGAAAGATGCCAGAACAAACGTTATTGTTGCTTTGTCTGAGGCAGTTTTATGTCCACTTTTTGGCAACTCCAACACAGAACCTGTTTAGCTAAATTTTGCAAGCAAAGTACTAACTGTGCCATGGCATATGGGTGGTCTTTTAGGGTGCCAAGCATTGAAATCGCAGCATGTTCTATATTCTGCATTTTTCACGCAACGCAGGCCCCATAGAAATGAATGGGGATGCGTGAAAATCGCATAACATCCACAAGCAAGTGCGGATGCAATGCGATTTTCATGCATGGTTGCTAGGAGATGATGTTAGTAAATTGATAAAAGTCAATTTACTGTATTATTTTCCCTTATAACATAGTTATAAGGGAAAATAAAAGCATTCTTAATACAGAACGCTTACTAAAATGTGGCTTTAGGGGTTAAAAAAATTAACTTATCCCATGTCTTCTTTCTTCATCTTTCAGGACCTGCAAAAGGACCTTTGATGACGTAATCTTCTATCTTCATTCACCAGGACCTGCGCTGACGTCACCGTGCTCACCACATGGTGAGCGTGATTACGTCATCAAAGGTCCTTTTGCAGGACCTGAAAGATAAAGAAAGAAGATGATGCCGGCTGCGCGAACAAGCAACATTTTAGTAAGCATTCTGTATTAAGACCATTAGAGTTGAGCGGACACCTGGATGTTTGGGTTCGACGGGTTCGGCCGAACTTCACAAAAAAGTTTGAGTTCGGGACCCGAACTTGACCCTAACTTGACCCCGAACCCCATTGAAGTCAATGGGGACACAAACTTTTGAGCACTAAAATGGCTGTAAAAATGTCATGGAAAGGGCTAGAGGGCTGCAAATTGCAGCAAAATGTGGTTAAGAGCATGGCAAGTGCTCTGCAAACAAATGTGGATAGGGAAATTACTTTAAATAACATAAAATATGCAAAAAAATAAAAATAAATCTTGATCTAGGAGGACGAGGTCCTTATGGAGTAGGAGGTTGAGGAGGCCGTGAATATGGCGGTGTAGGTGGAAGCGGCGGTGGAGGAGGAGGAGGTAGCCTACACTGCTTTTTGGTTTAATTTTTTTTTTTAAAAAATTAAAATTAGGGTACACCAAAAAAAACATTGGGAAATATAACCTGTGATAACCCCCTCCAGTAGTGCTAAACACACGTTCAGACAATACACTGGCTGCAGGGCAGGCCAGCACCTCCAAGGCGTAAAGGGCAAACTTAGGCCATGTGCCCAATTTGGAGACCCAGAAGTTGCAGGGGGCAGAACCATCAGTCAGTTCGTGTAGGCGTGTGCAAACATACTGCCCCACCATGTCACACGTCCCTGTGATGTTCATGATCCAATTGGATATCTGCTCTATCAACTTTTGATGTTCTTTTCTGTGCCTACCAGGTTGATCACGGTTAGCGGCAAATCAGAGTTCCACCCCTGAGAGGGAGCGTGAGAAAGAGAGACCACATCCAAGGGAGATCAATGGATGAAATTTAATTGTGATGGAGCGGAAATGTGGGAGAAGCTATTAAAATGGAAGAATTGAAGGAAAGGAGGGGGCGCGCAGAAATTACCCACTCCCGACTCGGGGAGGTAGTGACTCTTAAGACGCCCTGTTATTTGAATGATTAATAAAAAATTATAGGTAATGTCACTGGGGTATTTTGGATTTGGAAAAGTTAGCCAGGAGAGGCCCTGCTGCCGCTTTGTTGACTCTAGATAACTTCTCCCTGATCGCACGTTCCTGTGACGTCCACCATCCATTTGGATATCTTCTCTATCAACTTTTGATGTTCTTTTCTGAGCCTACCATGTTGATCACAGGAAACGGGGAATCAGGGTTCCACGCGAGAGAGGGTAATTTTTAAGGAATCTCTGCACCACCAAATTCAGCACATGCGCCAGGCAAGGGATGTGTGTCAAACCAGCTAGTCCCAGAGCTGCTCTGAGATTTCGCCTATTATCGCACACCACCATGCCGGCTTGAGGCTCACTGGCAGCAACCACTCATCGGTCTGTTGTTCAAGGCCCGTCCACAGCTCCTGCGCGGTGTGGGGTTTGTTCCCCAAACAGATAAGTTTTAAAACTGCCTGCTGTCGTTTACCCCTGGCTGTGCTGAAGTTGGTGGTGAAGTTGTTACGCTGACCGGATGAGAAGCCGGTAGAGGATGAGGAAGCGGAGTAGGAGGAGGAAGCAACAGGAGGCAAACTGAAGCGCCCTGCAATCCTCGGTGGTGGAAGGACATGCTGCAAACTGCTATCCGCCTCAGGCTCAGCCGCCACTGCATTTACCCAGTGTGCTGTTATGGAGATATAACGTCCCTGACCGTGCTTACTGGTGCACGTGTCCGTAGTCAGGTGCACCTTGCCACAGATGGCGTTGCGCAGTGCACACCTGATTTTGTCCCCCACTTGGTTGTGCAGGGAAGGGATGGCACGTCTGGAAAAATAGTGGCGGCTGGGCACGATGTACTATGGGACAGCCACCGCCATAAGGCTTTTAAAACTCTACGTCTCCACCAGGAATGACAGCATTTCAAACGCCAGTAATTTAGAAATGCTGGCATTCAGGGCCAGTGATTGGGAGATGGAGAGCTGAATGCTTGCGTGGGACATTGTGGAGATGCTTGGTGACCCAGATGGTGGTATTGCTGGCAGATCCTCTGTTTGCGGGGTGGCAGGTGGCACTGTCACTCCAGAGGTGGATAAAGAGGCCGAGACTGCAGCAGAAGAGGAAACAGGAGGAGCCAGAGACCTTTCTTGGTTTTTGAGGTGTTTTGCACTTAGATGCCTGGTCATGCAGGTTGTGCTCAGGTTGAGAACGTTTATGCCTCGCTTCAGGCTCTGATTGCACAGCGTGCAAACCACTCGTGTCTTGTCATCAGAACTGCCACGCCAGGGAACTCCTTGGAGCTGACTTTGGTGTGCTCGGTCCCTTGCTGCGGTTGGCAGTAGCAGGCGTACTGTCTAGGGGATGGCCGCTCTGCTTTTGCACCCTGCTCCCTCTTCTTCTGTGCTGGTAGCTCTGTGCGACCACAGCCTCTTCCTCCAAACTACACAGGTCACTCGCATGACCTTGATTCCATGTGGGGTCGAGGTCCTCATCTTCCTCCACATCATCTTCCACCCAGTCTATGGCCCTGGGAAACCCTGCTAACATAGTCATCAAAAAGCAGAAGAGACTGCTGCATGACTTGGGGCTCAGACTGTTTGGCTGATTTGCAAGGGGGTGAGGTGAAAGACTGATGGAAATCATCTGCAGGTATCAACTCTGATCTTTCAGCAGGAGACTGGGTGGGAGGCCCAAGATGAAGGTTATTGCCAAAAATGGGTGTTTTTTCAAAGCCAGAAAATTATTGAAGTAATTCAAACTTGTTTTTAACAATCACAGATGCAGCAAAGGCTGCAATATTAAGTATTTTGCCCAATAAGGGTGTTTTTTTACAAACAGAATATGTCAGCTGTATATAACGCTTGAATTTCACACGTGCAGATGCAGCAAGGGCTGTAAAATTGTGTATTTTGCCCAAAAAGGGTGTTTTTTAAAACCCAGGAAATTATAGCTGTATTTCTAGCTTAAATTGCACACCGACTAATGTGACAGAGGCCCAAGATGAAGTCAATTGCCAAAAATGGGCGTTTTTTCAAAGCCAGAAAATTATTTAAGTATTTCAAACTTGTTTTTAACAATCACAGATGCAGCAAAGGCTGCAATATTAAGTATTTTGCGCAAAAAGGGTGTTTTTTACTAACAGAATATGACAGCTGTATATAACGCTTGAATTTCACACGTGCAGATGCAGCAAGGGCTGTAAAATTTAATATTTTGCCCAAAAAGTGTGTTTTTTAAAACCCAGAAAATTATAGCTGTATTTCTAGCTTAAATTTCACACTGACTAATGCTGCAACGGCACCAGATGTAGGATATTGCCAAAAAAGGGTGTTTTTTTTTAAAACCAGATTATTATCGCATTATTTCAAGCTTGGATTTGAATGTCATGAAAGCACATATGCTGTGCTGGTGCACTTTGTTTGCATAAAATGGCCGCCGCCTCCCACCTAACTAACAGACGGATAAAAGTTATTTTTCTCTGTCACTGGGCTCAGGGCAGGTTAAAAAGATTGTGCACTGCACCCACACAACAAAATCTATGTAGATCGCTGAGTTCAATTGGAGTTCTGATTAAAGATTCTGTCCTATTCTCTCCCTCACAGCAGCAGCATCCTATCCCTACACTAAGCACAGCATAGTGACGTGCAGCGCTACGTAACTCCAGCTTATATAGAGGCTGGGTCACATGCTGCACTGGCCAATCACAGCCATGCCATTAGTAGGCATGGCTGTGATGGCTTCTAAGGGCACACAGTTAAACGCTTGTTGATTGGCTGCTCCTCAGCCTTTAAAAAAGTGCTAAGAAATAGCTGAACACCGAACCCGAACTTTTACAGAAATGTTCGGGTTCGGGTCTGGGGTCCAAAAATCTTAAAGTTCGGTACGAACACGAACTTTACAGTTCGGGTTCACTCAACCCTAAAGACCATGTTATAAGGGAAAATAATAAAATGAATAGAACACCAAACCCAAACCCGAACTTCAGTGAAGAAGTCCGGGTTCCACATTCAGTTTTTTCTCACGCGTGTGAAAAACCCATTGATTTCGCGTGGAAAAAACTGAACATCGGAACACAATCACAGTCAAAACTGACTGCAATTGTGTGCCTACTCACGCGGTTCTCCCGCATTGCACACGTGACGCATCCGGAGCAAATCCGGGACGCCCGTGTGAAAGAGGCCTAAAGGTACATCACATTTAAGCACAGATTTGGATTCCTCAAAATTCCTTCAAATTCTCTATCAGATATGTATGTGGGAATACATAATGCAAGTTCCAGAAAAAACTTGGAGACCACTGAATGTAATTTTTAAAACATAAAGCTTATGAAACGTCATCAATGGGTATTTTGGAGGACATGTCCTGCAATATTTGTCATAGTTTTTTTCCGCATATTTACCAACATATTAGTCCATAAATTTAGAGCATCTAAGCCATGCCCCTGGAAATTCCCCAAACCCATGTGGGAATGCCCACTTATGGGCAAGGTTTGACTTAGCCCTTCCCATTTTTGGACCAGGACAGCCAGAACTTGCCAGCACTGTCTATGAAATTTAGGGACAGTCCCAACTGGCAACTATGACTTGGCCTGTGTAGTGGACAAGAGACCATTACTGCAGCCATGCTTCCACTGACTTCAATGGGAACAGCACTGTATTAGACAGCTCTCTTCACTACAAGGTTGATGGTGTAGTTCTAGTGCCAACTTTGTGTGATGAACCTACACTTGAACAGCTGATCAGCAGGGATGTAAGGTGTTGGACCCCACCAATAAGATAGTGACGGGCTATCTTGAGAATATGCCATCACTTAGTAACAGCTTGGACAATCCCATTAAGTTAAATTGTGCGGGGTCTTAAAAAAAAAAAAGTATGTTAGATGAGTTTCATGAACGTAATCATGAGGTTCTCTATTGCAGTAGTGTCTGCTGTTGCAATGGTTTCATTTGCAAAAGATTGAGTCATCAATTACCCATTTCCTAATTGTACAGTGACTTTATGTCTTATAATCTATACATTGTAATGATGAGGAAGGAAGGAAAACAAAGTCCAAACCCAACCCATATAACAAATAGCTGCATGACTAGTCATTTCCAGGGGTGAAAGACACTAAAACTGAGAGTCAAGAAACTGCATCTCATCACTGTTTTACTGAGACTCTGGATTTACTTTGTGTTTTTTCAGATGACGTCTCTAATGTTCATTTATTACAATAAGCAAAGTTAAATTTGGAGCAAACTAGAGATCTTAAATTAAATGACATAATATCACTGATGTATAATATGATTGAAGGACAATAAAGGTAGAAAGCTATAAAACAATGAAATAAATAAAAAGTATGATTGTAATTTATCTGCCAACCGAAATATATACCTCAACCATAGAATAAATCCTTATTCAAGTAATGCCCAAGCCTTTGGCAGTACAATACATACATAACCTACATAGAAAAATGCCAGACCGCTGGTACTAATTAATTTTTTATTACAAAACACATTATAATTTAATAACATACATGATTAAAAGAATCAGTGCAGGAGATAAAAAGCAACATCACTGGAGGAGACATACAGTGGACAGAAAGTCCCTATCCCTTAAACATGATTAGTCAAAAAATGCATACATGGAATTCATACAATACAGGAAACAGGACAATTACCCATGCTGAGTCTCCTCCAAGATGGCGCCAACCCCAACGCGCGTTTCGGCGTACCTTCGTCTGAATGTATCTAAATTAGGCTCGGTTCACACATCACTGTTTCGTTTCCCATTCTTCTGATCCACCAGAAGAACAGAAAAAAAAAAAAGGATCCGGTATTTTAAGCATACGTTATGCTCAGTTATGCACATTTTATGTTCGTTTTAGGCCTCCTGCACACAAACGTATTTTTTTGCGGTCTGCAAAAACGGGTCCCGTTTTTCCGTGATCCGTGACCGTTTTTTCGTCCGTGGGTCTTCCTTGATTTTTGGAGGATCCACGGACATGAAAAAAAAGTCGTTTTGGTGTCCGCCTGGCCGTGCGGAGCCAAACGCCAAACGGATCCGTCCTGAATTACAATGCAAGTCAATGGGGACGGATCCGTTTGACGTTGACACAATATGGTGCCATTTCAAACGGATCCGTCCCTATTGACTTTCAATGTAAAGTCTGGAGTCCCTTTTATACCATCGAATCGGAGTTTTCTCCAATCCGATGGTATATTTTAACTTGAAGCGTCCCCATCACCATGGGAACGCCCCTATGTTAGAATATACTGTCGGATATGAGTTAGATCGTGAAACCTCATCTCCGACAGTATATTCTAACACAGAGGCGTTCCCATGGTGATGGGGACGCTTCTAGTTAGAATATACTACAAACTGTGTACATGATTGCCCCCTGCTGCCTAGCAGCATCCGATCTCTTACAGGGGGCCGTGATCAGCACAATTAACCCCTCAAGTGCCGCACCTGAAGGGGTTAATTGTACTATCATATCCCCCTGTAAGAGATCAGGGCTGCCAGGCAGCAGGGGGCAGACCCCCCCCCCCCTCCCCAGTTTGAATATCATTGGTGGCCAGTGCGCCCCCCCCCTTCCTCCCTCTATTGTAATAATTCGTTGGTGGCACAGTGTGCGCCCCCCCCTTCCTCCCTCTATTGTAATAAATCGTTGGTGGCACAGTGTACACCCCCCCGCCCCCCCCTTCCTCCCTCTATTGTAATAAATCGTTGGTGGCACAGTGTGCGCCCCCCCCTTCCTCCCTCTATTGTAATAAATCGTTGGTGGCACAGTGTGCGCCCCCCCGCCCCCCCCTTCCTCCCTCTATTGTAATAAATCGTTGGTGGCACAGTGTGCGCCCCCCCGCCCGCCCCGCCCCCTTCCTCCCTCTATTGTAATAAATCGTTGGTGGCACAGTGTGCGCCCCCCATCGCCCCCCCCCTCCCTCTATAGCATTAACAACATTGGTGGCCAGTGTGCGGCCTCCCATCTCCCCCCCCCCCGATCATTGGTGGCAGCGGGTTACTAGCAATAGTACAATAGTAAAAGATTCATACTTACCTGGGAGCTGCGATGTTCGTGTCCGGCTGGGAGCTCCTCCTACTGGTAAGTGACAGTTCATTTAGCAATGCGCCGCACAGACCTGAGGCTGTCACTTACCAGTAGGTGGAGCTCCCGGCTGGACACGAACATCGCAGCAGCCGGTAAGTATGAATCTTCTACTATTGTACTATTGCTATGTAACCATGGCAACCAGGACTGTAGTAGCGTCCTGGTTGCCATGGTTACCGATCGGAGCCCCAGCGATTAAACTGGGACTCCGATCGGAACTTCGCTGCCACCAATGATGATGGGGGGGGGGGGGGGAGATGGGAGGCCGCACACTGGCCACCAATGTTGTTAATGCTATAGAGGGAGGGGGGGCCGATGGGGGGCGCACACTGTGCCACCAACGAATTATTACAATAGAGGGAGGGAGGGGGGGCGCACACTGTGCCACCAACGAATAATTACAATAGAGGGGGGGGGGCGCACTGGCCATCAATGATATTCAAACTGGGGAGGGGGGGGGTCTGCCCCCTGCTGCCTGGCAGCCCTGATCTCTTACAGGGGGATAAGATAGTACAATTAACCCTTTCAGGTGCCGGAGAGCTGCCAGTGAATTCTCCTGGCCGGAGGAAGCCGTAAAAACTTAAAAACATGGCTGCTTGTATTACCGTGCTGGTCAAGGGCCCAAAAGGACAGCCATCTAGGGCAGAAGACAAATCCCTGAACAGCTTGCTGGACACCGGTTGTCTACGGGTGGGAGCCTGTTTTGCATTTTTTTGTATTCCCCTGAGGGCCGCCTTGATTGCCTGGTTTGAAAAAAATAGAAGATCGACCCAGATTACTGAGCATGAAGTGATGTTGGAGGCCCGCTAGGTATAATTTGATGGTATTATAAGAGAGTTTAAGTTGGGAATAACAGAAAGCTATGAACGCCAGCAAGTATGATGTTTCGTCACGGCCGCCCTGAGGGTAAAGGAGTCTAAAACTATCAAACGCTTTCAACCCGGCTCTGTAATTCCTGGCCGTATTTGGGGCTAATGATTGACTTATGAGGTGTTTTGCTGTCGAAATCAAAGACTCTAGCCCATCACTAGAGTGTTGTGTGTCGGGATTGAGGCTCCCGTGGGGTCCGCGTCGGGCATCTCCTGAAAGAAAACCAAAAAATTAAATCTAGACAGTGCATCTGCTGCTACATTTCTTTGACCCTGAGACATCGTGGATCCGCCTTTGACTGAACCTGACTTTGATGAATGACTTGATCTGGATTGCCGCGAACAGAAAAAACCAACAATAAGAGCTAAATAAGGTATATACAGACTGAGATATGCAAGGATAGAACCTCCCAGTGCTATTACCCTCGTTGCGTATGACTTACCTTGCGGGACTTTTAGCCTACTTTGAGAATGATAGTGGCCGGAGACACTTCTAGGAATCTGAGGGAAAACATTTAAGTAAACTGAATAACGTAGCCGTGAGAAAAGGATGGGGACCGTGAAACCCCTTGATTGTCCGGAAGGCTCCTAAAAGCCGAGCCTGGACAGACTAGAACGGGGTGTGGCGAACCCAATATGACATATGATGTGGATACAGCAGTGGCTAACTTGGAGGTCCAGTTGTCACTCAACATTTAGCTCATCCTAGGGGTAACCCGGACAGGACAAATGGTGTGACATGTTATCAGTGGTAGCTGAACCTGGACAACCTATGTGACGTACTACTTAAACATGGCCTGGACGATCCAGGTGACGTACTACATTAAACATGGCCTGGACGATCCAGGTGACGTACTACATTAAACATGGCCTGGACGATCCAGGTGACGTACTACATTAAACATGGCCTGGACGATCCAGGTGACGTACTACATTAAACATGGCCTGGACGATCCAGGTGACGTACTACATTAAACATGGCCTGGACGATCCAGGTGACGTACTACATTAAACATGGCCTGGACGATCCAGGTGACGTACTACATTAAACATGGCCTGGACGATCCAGGTGACGTACTACATTAAACATGGCCTGGACGATCCAGGTGACATACTACATTAAACATGGCCTGGACGATCCAGGTGACGTACTACATTAAACATGGCCTGGACGATCCAGGTGACATACTACATTAAACATGGCCTGGACGATCCAGGTGACATACTACATTAAACATGGCCTGGACGATCCAGATGACATACTACATTAAACATGGCCTGGACGATCCAGGTGACATACTACTTAAAAACGTGGCCTGGACGATCCAGGTGACATAACATTAGACTTGGCCTGGACGATCCAGGTGAAATACCATATTGAACATAGCCTGGACAATCCAGGTGACATACAACATTGAACCCGGCCTGGATGATCCAGACAACGCACAACATTAGACTCGGCCTGGACAATCAAGGTAACATACTACGTAAAACTCGGCCCCGTAAGATCCAGGGGACATATAAAAAACTCGGCCTGGACGATCCAGGTGACGTGTTACATTGGCTCATTTGAAAAACTAACTGCGTGTCACAACAATGGCTAAATTGAAGGTCCAGTTGTCGCCCAACATTTAGCTCATCCTGGCGTGACCCAGAGGCAAGATAAATGATGTGACATGGTATAAGTGGTAGCTGAACCTAGACGATCCAGGTGACATACAACGCTAAAGTTGGCCTGGACGATCCAGGTGACATACAACATTGAACTCGGCCTGGATGATCCAGGTGACATACAACGTTTAAAGTTGGCCTGGACGATCCAGGTGACATAACATTAAACACGGCCGGGACGATCCAGGTGACATACAACGCTAAAGTTGGCCTGGACGATCCAGGTGACATACAACATTAAATTCGGCCTGGCGATCCAGGTGACATACAACGCTAAAGTTGGCCTGGACGATCCAGGTGACATGACATTAAACACGGCCTGGACGATCCAGGTGACATACAACGCTAAAGTTGGCCTGGACGATCCAGGTGACATACAACATTGAACTCGGCCTGGACGATCCAGGTGACATACAACGTTTAAAGTTGGCCTGGACGATCCAGGTGACATACAACATTGAACTCGGCCTGGACGATCCAGGTGACATACAACATTGAACTCGGCCTGGACGATCCAGGTGACATACAACATTGAACTCGGCCTGGACGATCCAGGTGACATACAACGTTTAAAGTTGGCCTGGACGATCCAGGTGACATGACATTAAACACGGCCTGGACGATCCAGGTGACGTACAACATTGAACTTGGCCTGAGTGGTCCAGGCGACAGATGATTTAAGTACGCGGTATATGTGATAACTGAACTGATCGAGCGCCGTTGACGAATCTTTCCAGCCAAACCTGCGTTTGGAAACAGGGAGCCTGCCACGCAATTTTGGACCCCTGACACCTGCTGGCAGTGTGAATCTCTGCTTCCATGCCGTGACACAATTCTGACCTGCAGGGACCAAGTAACTTACTGGCCCATGTGCTGTTGATTAATATATGCAAATACGCACACCAAAATTGCCCCTGACACAGGCTGGAAGCTGGGCTGCCGCAGTTTGGCGTAACGCCGGCAACAATGCCCACTGCTTCCCATCTGTGCCGCCTCTGCTATATAGCGTCTCTGCTGGGGCAATGATTTATATCCCCCTTTTTTTTTTTTTTTTTATCTGGGGTGGATATTTCCGAGTGGGCATGTGGCGCACTCATGGCCGCTGCAGGGAGGGGAAGGGGGACCCCCGTGCTTGCTACCCTGCTTGGACTGGGATGTGCGGTCCCCAAGTGCGAGCCTGGAGTGGACGGACGTGTGTGGGAGGTGTTGCGATCAGTGCTCGGCTGGAGGAGGGCAGGCGGAAGTGGATGCGTTCCACCTTGAACCGCAGAACCTTTGTGGAGGAGTGCTACTGCCCGTAGCCGTGAGTAGGCGGGAGCTCATGCTCCAAGAACTTACGTGTAACCGAACGACCTCTCTTGATATCGTGGCGCTGTGTAGCGAATCGCACTTGAACAACCCGACGTGAAGCTGGAAAAAAACAGACGTGAAGCTTGCATGGCAGCTAGATGTGGCTCCTCCTACAAAGTAAGTGAGACACACCACCTGAGGGAAGGAATTGGCAGGTATATATAGGGAGCCAACGCCCTGCCCACAAATACAGGCTGAAATCAGCCTTAATACTTGTGCCTTTTTTGGTGACACATGGGGCTTTATTTCCACGTCATTTTTATTTTAGAATCTTCTGCATTTTTTGAATTTTTTATACCCCGGACAATACAGGAAAATTTAAAAAGGGGAACCAATAGTTTGTTTTAAAAAAAAAAAAATCATACTTTGTTAATAGCACAATGTGCAACTAAATATATATATAATAGGAATGGATTATAATTAGAATGGGAAGCATTGGTTATGGATTCCAGGCTGAGGCTAGAGATTGCAAAATTTGGAAATTATATATATATATATATATATATATATATATATATAAAACATTTTTTACATTTTACAATTTGTGCCTGCCTCTGTAAAACCTTTGGGGACATTTAAAATAAAAAAAAAATTTTATTGCTAATTTCATTTTAGCCCCTTTTACAGGAGATATACACCTACAGAGAGGTTGTAGAAGATTGTACAGCTTCACTGTAGTGCTGATCTGGGTATGCTAAGACCCTGCTGCTCATGCAGGCAGTCAGCTCTGAATATTTACCTGATCACTAGAACTCATCTTGCCGCATAATGATCTCTCATTGAGCCCTGTGGGAAGGCAGGGATGGTAAATAGCCAGATATTGTGAAAAATATTAGCGAAAACAAGTATTTGCCCACACTTTGCCTATAAACGGTGTCTGCAGTGAATTGTCACATCTGCGCTGCAATAGCGTGTGTCAGGGCCAGATATTACAAAAAATATTAGCGAAAACAATTATATTTTTTCCATAATTTATCCACACTTTGCCTATAAACGGTGTCTGCAGTGAATTGTCACATCTGCGCTGCAATTGCAATGACCGGCGTCACACACAGGGAGGGAAAAGGGAAAGCCCTGCCCAAGGGAGAGGGAAAGGTGGTGACCCCTGACTCACCTTGCGGCTGGCACCTGACTGCCCTGACGTCCCTAGACGGGTTCCTCACCCGTGCGGCGATCACGTGCCTAAACCCTGGCTTTCCCTAGAATGAGCCCTAGATAGTGAACGGGCCGGTGGGATCGCTAGTCCGCACCACTGACACTAAGAGGGAAACACCAGGGAGAGGACAGACAATACAGACAAACACATACACCCAGGTGGGCGACCACAGCAGACCACAAAGGTCCAACAGGGATCCGGAGGGTAACGTTTTAGACCAACTACCAGAGAACGCAGCAACACAGCTCCAGAGGGTCAGAATAGAAGTCCAGGCAGGAAGCTCTATTTCTGGCAACCAGAGAAGTGTGAGAGGGGAATATAAGGAGGTTGGGAGTGCTGTACAAGGAACAGCTGAGGAGAAGGAGCTACGGATCCCTGAGTGAGCCAAAAAGGGTTGCAAAGCAAACTCAGAAAGCTACCATAAGAAAACAGCCCTATCTTACATAGAGCGCGCAGCCAACCGCTGCGACTTCCTGACCCCAGGTATAACGGAGTCAGGCGTGGTTCTAGACACCCTCGTGACAGCAATAGCGTGTGTGTGTGTCAGGGCCAGATATTGGGAAAAATATTAGCGAAAACAATTATATTTTTTCCATAATTTTATCCACATTTTTCTTATAAACTTATAACATTTAATATTAAGAAGGCGAGCATTAAGGGACAGGAAGTGGCCGTGATGCTGATGGTGCACGCATAGTCCGTGGCCCTGGGCGCGGTGAAACTGTCTGCTGCCAGAGCACAAGAAAAACAATCATCCAAGATACCTAGCTTCATGTTCCAGTTTGCAGGGCGGCGCAGGACACCACTCTTGAAGTCAGCCCATTGCGAGCAGGTAGTCGGTTGGATTGCAGCAGATAGTGCTTCCAGTCAGTTAAGCACCACCCTGTCTTCCACCAAGTTCAGTCTCAGTAGCCAGGAGTCTGGTCCAGACAATCCTCACCCTGATCCTCTTTCCTCCCACCATTTACAGTCTGGCCAAACAAGTGATCCCACACTCGGATATTCCGAGGATCTCTTTGCATCGCCATTAATTGATTTGGCCCTCTCGCCAAGCACGCTTGGAGAGGGACCTGAGATCTTGTGCCCCGATTCCCAACCTCTTGAGCATCCAGAGTCACAAGAACATGACACTGGGGAACGGCAATTAGTGTTTAATGAGGTGGATGATGATGAGACACAGTTGCCAATGACTCAACCGCAATTACTGTCTCAAGAGGTTGAGGAAGAGGATGACATACAGTTGTCAATCACTGAGGTTGTGGTTAGGTCAACAAATCAGGAGGATTATCAGAGTGAGGAAGTGGAAGAGGAGGTGTTGGACGACGAGGTCACTGACCCAACCTGGGAAGGTGGAAACTAACCCGAGCGAGGAGAGCAGTACAGAGAGGGAGGGATCTGCAGCACTGCAACAGGCTGGAAGAGGCAGTGGGGTGGCAAATGTAGAAGGCGGGCATCACTGAACAGGCCCGCAACTGTTCCATGGAGCACACCCTTGCGTGAATCTCCCTTGCCAAGGGGTAGGTGTTCGGCAGTATGACACTTTTTTGAGGAAAGTGCGGATGACAAAAGAATAGTAGTTTGCAACCTGTGACACACCAAAATAAGCCGGGGCGTGAACACTAGCAACCTCACCACCACCAGGGGTAGCTGCCACATGGCATAAAAGCATCCTAATAGGTGGGCCGAACACCTGGGTCCACAATCTGTGTCTGCGGGTCACACCACTGCCTCCTCTTCCCCTGTGTTACCTGCTGGCCAATCCCCTGTCCAAGACGCAGGCCCGGATGCCTCCCGCCCTGCACCTGGACCTTTGCAAGCACCATCAGAGACCACATCCACTTCCCTATTCTATCGCAGTGTCCAAATGTCATTACCCCAGGCATTTGAAGGCAATCGCAAATACCCAGCCACCCACAGGCCATAGCACTAAATGTGCACCTTTCCAAATTACTGGTCCTGGAAATGTTGCCATTTAGGCTTGTGACACTGAGGCCTTCCGCAGCCTGATGTCGGTGGCCGTCCCTCGTTACGCAGTCCCCAGCCGCCACTATTTTTCAAGGTGTGCCGTGCCAGCCTTACACTAACATGTGTCCCTTAACATCACACGTGCCCTGACCAACGCAGTTACTGGGAAGGTCCACTTAACGACAGACACATGGAAAAGTGCTTTCAGCCAGGGACGCTACATTTCCCTGACGGCACACTGGGTGAATGTTGTGGAGGCCGGGAGCGACTCGTACTCTGGGATGGCACAGGTGCTACCGACGCCAAGGATTCCTGGCCCCAACTCCATCAGGGTTTCCGCCACCACCTACGTTAGTGGCTCCAAACCCCCCTTCTCCTCCACTTCCACCTCCGAAGTATCCGCGTGCAGCACCAGTCAGTCATCAGTCGGTAGCTGGAAGCAGTGTAGCACTGCTGTGGGAAAGCGGCAACAGGCCGGGCTGAAGATGATCTGCCTAGGTGACAAACAGCACACCGCCGCATAGCTGTTGCAGGGGATAAGAGACCAGACTGAGCTGTGGCTCTCGCCACTCAACCTAGAACCAGGCATGGTTGTGTCTGATAATGGCTGTAACTTGGTGGCTGCTTTGGAGCTGGGCAACCTTAGACACATCTCATGCCATGCCTACGTATTCAATCTTGTGGTTCAGCGGTTTATAAAAGCATACCCCAATTTGCCTGAGCTACTGGTGAAGGTGCTCAGCGTGTGTGCACATTTCCGCAAGTCATCAACAGCTTCAGCTGGTCTGTCAAAGCTGCAGCAGCGCTTGAAATTGCCAGCTCACCAGCTGTTGTGCGACGTGAGCACGTACTGGAAATCCACGTTCCACATGTTGGCCAGTCTTTGAGAGCAGCAATGGGCAGTTGTGGAATACCAGCTGCAACATGGTCGTCGCCTTTCCAGTCAGCTTCCGCTATTCACAAGCGAGGAGTAGGCATTCATGTCTGACCTCTGGGAGGTTTGACGCAACTTTGAGGAATCAACACAGATGGTGAGCGGCGATAATGCTATTATCAGCGTCACCATCCCACTTCTGTGTCTTCTAAAACGCTCGCTGCTCACAATTAAGGACGACATTGTGCATGTGGAAGAGGTGGAAATGGGGGAAGACATTACACAGGTTGATGATAGCCAAACCACCTTCAGTTCGTCTTCTCAGTGCGAATTGGAGGCTGAAGAGGAGGAGGAGGAGCAGGAGACGGTTGCCTCAGCTACAGAGGGTAGTAACCATGGAAGTTTAATTCCATCTGTTCTGCGTGGATGGGCAGAAGAGGATGAGGAGATTGGGAGTGATCCTCCTGATGACAGCGAAGTCTCACCTGTTGGTACTCTGGCACACATGGCTGACTTCATGTTAGGCTGCCTTTCCCACGACCCGCGCGTTATGCGCATTTTAAACAACACGTATTACTGGTTGTTCGACCTTCTCGACCCCCGCTACAAAGAGAACTTCTCATCTCTCATTCCTCTGGTGGAGAGGACAATAAAAATGGTGCAATACCAGAAGATCCTTCTTGGAAAATTGCTCCAAAATTTTCCATCTGACAACTCTGGCGGCAGAGTCCGTACTTCCTTGGCCAACCGAGGGGAGACAAGGGGAAAGCAAACCAGTTCCAACAGAGGCAGGGCAACACTCTCCAAAGCCTGGGACATTTTCATGACACCCTGCCAGCACCCTCACCAGGGGCTGACTGGCAACTTTTGGCCCAGGGGGCAAGTAACACCCAGAGGCCCACTGAGCCCCCCTGCTGCTCACCCATTTCCCCTGCTTCCTCCTGACCCCCCTTGACACTTTCGTCAGCCATGTAAATTACAACACAGGAAAACAAAATAAACAAAGGATGCTCCGATATATCGGCCCCCGAAACATATCAGCCGAAAATGGCATTTTTGGTATAATGCTGAAAGTGTCATTTTCTGGCTGATACAGTGTTGTATCTGTGTATTCTCTCCTCCCCGCTGGGCGCTGCTCTGTGTCCCGTCCCCCCCCATGACACTTGATGACTTTTGCAGAAGAAACTGTATATTGTGGGGCACGGTGTATGCTATGTGTGTATAACATAAACATATTTCATATGAAAACTTACAATTACTTTGCTTGACCCTTGGGGATCTCTGACACCTCCACACTTTGGTCGCGGGCTCGGCGGAGCTGATGTTGTGTTTTATCCTAATGAGAAAAATATCATAATAAGGATTTGGAGAAGAGGCAGGGGGATAGCAGAGCAGGGAGAGACTGGTGGTGCTACTAGGGAACTCAGACCATGGGGGAATAATAAAGCCCACCATAATGCCCCCTTCCCAGTAGTAATAATTCTCTTTATAATAGACAGTGCAAAAAATACCCCCTTGTAATGTCCCCAGTTGAGCTAATGTCCCCATAGTGCCCCCTATAATGTGCCAGTAGCCAATAAGCCCCCCCTATAATCTGCCAGTAGCCATAGGCCCCCCTATAATGTGTCAGTAGCCATAGGCCCCCGTATAATGTGCCAGTAGCCAATAGGCCCCCCCTATAATCTGCAAGTAGCCATAGGCCCCCCCTATAATGTGCCAGTAGCCATAGGCCCCCTATAATGTGCCAGTAGCCATAGCCCCCCCATAATGTGCCAGTACCCATAGCCCCCCTATATAATGTGCCAGTAGCCACCCCCCCCATAAAGTGCCAGTAGCCATAGCCCCCCTATAATGTGCCAGTAGCCAGATAGGGCCCCCCTATAATGTGCCAGTAGCCATATAGGGCCCCCCTATAATGTGCCAGCAGCCCATAGGCCCCCCACTATAATGTTCCAGTAGCCATAGAGGGCCCCCCTATAATGTGCCAATAGCCAGATAGGACCCCCACTATAATGTTCCAGTAGCCAGAGAGGGCCCCCCTATAATGTGCCAGTAGCCAGATATGGCCCCCACTATAATGTTCCAGTAGTCAGAGAGGGCCCCCCTATAATGTGCCAGTAGCCAGATAGGGCCCCCCCCATAAAGTGCCAGTAGCCAGATAGGGCCCCCTATCAGTGACAAAAATGAGAAGAAAAGGAAAAAAAAAAAAAAAACAGACAGACTTATACTTACCACCTACCTCCAGCACCTTCACTGAAATACTCCCGTCCCGCCTCCAGCACTGCTGTAGATGTCCTTACTCTACGGCCGCGCAGCGGCTCAGTCGCGCCGCCTGCGCCGGTCCGGCGGCCTCTCTGATAGGCTGCCGGCAGCACGCCTTCCCCGCTCCCCCCGTCTCCCTCCGCAGGCCGCAGAGACTCACATATCATTCCGGCCCAGCCGGCCGGGACAATGAGCTAACAGAGAGGCCCGGGGGGCAATTGCCCCCTGCCCCCGGCCCAGTCCGCCCCTGACCCTCACCCTGATGTGCGGCCTACTGCCACAAGGAGAGAAAAATTTTGGAAGATGGTGAAGGATTGCATAGCAGACCGTGTCAGTGTCCTCAATGATCCCTCTGTGCCTTATAACTACTACTGGGTGTCCAAGCTGGACACTTTGCACGAACTTGCGCTCTACGCTTTGGAGGTGCTAGCCTGCCCTGTCGCCAGAGTTTTGTCTGAGCGTGTATTTTTTTTTTTTAATAGCGTTTATTTAACATTTTCAAAATAGTACAACAATCCCATAGGGAAAAACAATACTGCAATACAGTCATACACGTGAGCAAGATCAGACAATTCCATCAGTGTCATAGTATACGACAGTAAGAGACTTAAATGCATTTGGATACAAAACATTCTTGTTGTCATAAAAAAGGAAGGAAAATAGATGTCTGCTCACACCCACTCGCATCCATACGTCCACACGCACACTTGGGTGGCACAGCCCCAACCAGTAATGGATCTCAAACTGTGCCCTCCGCCTGTACCCATATACCCCAGATTTTGTCAAACCGGTCAGGGGTTCCTCTCGCTTCATAGGTCAACTTGTACATCTGGAGATCGTTGTTAATTAGTTGTACCCATTGGCTTATCGTGGGACACTTGGGAGGCTTCCAGTTCAAGAGTACATTCTTCCTACCATAGAACATTAAGAGCCGTAGGAGAATTCTACAATATTTGGAAGGAGTCGCATCAGCAACTAGCCCCAGAACACAAACAATAGGATCACATATCCCTGGTAAACCCAGTTTAACATTAATGAAATTACACACCCCCTTCCAATAATTTTGTAAGGCCGGACAGGACCAAACCATGTGGAAAAAGGATCCTCTGTCGCTTCCACATCTGTCGCATCCAGGACTTGGTATCTGTCGCATCTGATATAAACGTACCGGAGTCAGATACACCCTATGCATCCATTTGACCTGAATAAGTTGATCTCGAGAGCTCACGACAGACCTCCTCCACCCTAGACGCCATTCCTCCAAGTGAGAATCCTCCAACACTGGGATATCCGCCGACCACTTAACAAATGATCGCTGGATAGGAGAGTCCTGCATTTTAATAATTTCACCATAAAAGGAAGAAATTGGTTTATATGGGTGTTTCCTTCTGGCTATCGATTCCAGAGGACCACACTCCAAGCTTAGGGACAAGGAGTGGAACTGTTTCTCACAAGCGTGTCTCAGTTGGAGGAACCGGTAAAAGCTCGTCTGTGGCAACAGGAAGTCCGACCGCAAATCCCCGAAGGAGCGAAAGACCCCATCCTGGAATAGCTGCGTCAGATATTTAAGCCCCTTCCTAGGCCAAAATTCAAAGTCTGGCAAGTGTAAAAGCTCAGGGAGATGCCTGTTACGCCACAGTGGGATATACGGAGACCAGATATCCCCTGCTTGGGTGTCCATATGTGTATTTACAAACTTTGCCCAGGCTTCTATAACCGTTATCATAGCTTCTGTATACGTCCCACTCAACAAAGAACCACCCCCCCTGTAGACCAAATTTGCTAGAGCTTCATACGAACCCACTAACGCCGCCTCCAGCACCACCGCCGGATTATTGGAGTCTGCTCTAATCCACCAGGAAGCATACATCAGGCGTGTCGCTATGTAATAAACATATAAGTCAGGAAGTTGTAGACCACCCTGCAAGTAGGATGCCTTCAACGTCTTCCTTGCTATCCTAGGGTTCCGATGACACCATAGGAATCGGGACATAACCTTATCTATGACATCAAAGTGGGATTTCGGTACCCTCACTGGAGCCGCTCTGTATATATATAACAGTTTCGGTAGTAACACCATTTTAAAGATGTTGATCCTTCCTATTAAAGTCAAGGGGAGATTTTCCCATGCTTCCAACTTGCGTGTGACATATTCCATAGTGGGCCTCAGGTTCAGATGGCAAAATTTCCGAGGGTCTCTATGTATGTGGATCCCCAAATATAGAAAGCTGTCTACTACTTTCAGGGGGGATACTGGAGATATCTCTATCGCTTCTTCACTGTCCACTATACATAAGCTCGATTTAGCCCAGTTCACTCGTAGCCCTGAGAACCTACCATATCCATTCACCACATCTAGCAAAGTTTCTAAGGATGGGCCAGGGTCAGCTAAGTACACCAACAAGTCATCCGCGTATAGCGAAACCTTCTCCTGTATCCCAGCCACCGTCCACCCCTCTATCAAGGAGCTATTATTTATCAATTGAGTAAGAGGTTCCATTATCAGAGCGAACAACAACGGGGACAGGGGGCAACCCTGCCTTGTACCTCTGTATAATTTAAATGGTCGGGAAAGAGACCCATTTACTCTGATGCGCGCCGAAGGAGCCTGATACAGTAACTGGACCCATTGAATGTAGGAGTGAGGAAAACCAAGTCGGGCCATTGTCTCCCAAATAAAATGCCATTCTACCGAGTCAAAGGCTTTCTCGTTATCGAGAGACGCCAGGACCCTTGACCCTGCATTATCATGCCTGACCTGCAAGTTCGTAAATAACCTCCTAAGATTGATATCCGTTGTTTTCCCAGGCATAAAACCAGATTGGTCAGGGTCAATAATGGATAAGATTACCTGATTAAGCCTCTTGGCCAGGATCTTAGCTAAGATCTTGGCATCGGTGTTCAGCAGGGAAATAGGTCTATATGATGCACAGTGGTCCGGAGGCTTCCCAGCTTTATGAATTACTACAATGGTAGCCTCGCCAAAGGATAGAGGCAGTCCACCAGAATCATGTGCGTAGTTAAAAAGATTCAGTAGACGTGTAGAGTACAATTCAACGTCTAGTCTGTACCATTCGACTGGGAACCCGTCCGGACCAGGTGATTTCCCTGCTGCCATATCACTGATTGCCGCTTTAATTTCTCCCACATCAATAGCTGCCTCCAAAAAGCTACTGTCTTCTCTAGCCAATGTAGTAAGGGGGATGTTCTGAAGGAAAGACCGGATCTCATCTGGGGTCATCGCAATTTTGGAGCTATACAGGTCCCTGTAAAATTGAGCAAATTGCTCACATATGTCCTCCGGTTGATATACCCTTGAGCCATCCCCGCAAGTAATGTGTGGGACCACCGTCTGGGGCGACTCAGTCCTGGCCAGGAACGCCAAAGCCCTCCCATTCTTATCACCATCAGCAAATATTACACGCCTTTGATACAATAACTTCTTCTGGGTATATTCTGTTAGGTGCAAATTGAGCTTCCTCTGGGCCTCCTCCCATAAACTACGACCCTCTCCATCCGGATTTGTAATAAAAGCCTGTTCTTTCTCTACTACCTCCCCCTCTAGCTTAGTCCTTGTAGCCCTCATCTCCTTCCTATACGTAGCTATCGCATGAATCAGAGTACCCCTCATCACAACTTTGAAGGCTTCCCACTCTATCAACGGGTTAGCTGAGCCCTCATTGAACTCCCAATATTCTTTCAAACCCTGCTGTACACTCCAAACAACAGGCAGGACCTCTAGCCATTTACTATTGAGTCTCCATACCCTCTCCACCGGTGCTAGAGGTTGTTTTAGAACTACTAACAATGGAGCATGATCAGAGATACCTCGGGGGAGGTAATCAGCCACCGTCAGAGAGGGTAATAGATCTCTGCTAAGAAAAACTAAATCTATCCGTGAAAGCGTAACATGAGAAGCGGAATAGCAGGAATATTGGCGCAACCCCGGATGTAAGTACCTCCAACCCTCCGTTAAATCAAATACATCAGCCCAGGAGCTTAGCGCCTCATTATGGGTATCACTAGGGCGAAGACGATCCAGTGACTGATCCAAAGTCGCGTTGTAATCCCCCAAGGCAATCAGAGGTGCCGGGGGCATAGATGCTACCATTCTCATAACCTCATCCAGTATATCCCTACGAAAAGGGGGGGGGACATAAAGGCCCACCAGAAGGTAATCGATGCCCCTGATTGCCACATGGAGAATCACAAAACGACCCATTATATCCGTATGCACAGAATACACCTGAAAGGGAAGGGATTTCGCCACCAGAATCGACACTCCTCTGGCTCTAGAATTATATACCGCGTGGTATGCTGAACCAACCCAGGGCCTCTTCAACGCTAAGAGCTTTCGCCCCTGAAGATGTGTCTCCTGCAATACCAGAATGTCAGGATTATGATTTCGTAGAAAATTAAAGACCAGAGACCGTTTAATTTTGTCATTGAGACCCCTGACATTCCAGGAGACAAATCGACAAACTGACATTATGGCGGTCTATTGAGATAGCAATCCCAGAAGTCACTGCACCACCCAAGCCATACACTCACACATTCATACCAACTTCCAAACATTAGAGCAAGAGCCCCTGAATACGCCCGTAACATCAGGCAACCCCCCCCACCCTGCCCAGATGACCCCAACCTATCCAAGCTTAAAAACCCTCCCCCCATTTGCCTCTTTAATAGAAAAAGGGGAACAGCAACCCTTCCTTCAGCCCTACTGCTCTAGGTAAACCTAATAACTGAACCTATGCAGCAGGTTGCTACAACCATCACTCGTTCAGCTCCGTTATTTAACTATCATCTGAAACGCGTGGAAAGACATTCAAAACATTAGATATATGACTCTCAGCCTCTGCGGTCTAGCCAGTCCGATGCCTCTTCAGGGGTGGCAAAGAACTTCACCTGGTCACCCTCCTGGACTCTGAGCCGAGCCGGATACATCATTGCATAGACAAGTCCCTTCTCTCTTAGGCGGTTCCTCACCGCCGTGAACTGTCTGCGTTGCTTCTGCACTTCTGTAGAAAAGTCCGGGTAAAAGGAGATCCGGGTATTCTCAAAAAGAATGTCCTTCAAACGGCGAGCTGCAGCCAGAATAGCATCACGGTCTCTGTAGTTTAGGACTTTAAAGATGAAGGGACGAGATGGGGCCCCAGGAGGGAGGGGGCGAGTGGGAATCCTGTGAGCACGTTCAACTGCAAAAGTCCCTGACAAATTTATAGGATTAAAGATTTGTTTTATGAGACGTTCCACAAACTCTTCTGGAGAGGGCCCCTCTGCTCTTTCAGGTAAACCCATAATACGGATGTTGTTCCGTCTGTTACGGTTCTCGGCATCCTCCACCTTTGCCATCAGGGTCTTGACTTGATTCTGTAGCGCATTAATTGCAGAGTCATCACGCTGTACTCTATCCTCCACATCACTCACTCTTCTTTCCACTTCCGTTGTTCTCTCTCTAATTTTATCAATATCATGTCTGAGAAGAGTAAGATCGGCTTGGACATGGTCAATTTTGACCGTAAGCGCCGTTTGGCAGTTAGTGATGGCCGCCATAATTTTGGCAAAGTCTACTTCTGGACGCTCAGAGGAGGTTGCAACTTCTCGGTGCTCTGTCTGACTCATGTTGTCCAGCATAAGTTTAGGTGGATTAGCCGGTCCTGAGGTGCCTGTTTTCCGGCCCATAAGGTGATCTCCCCTTCACCAGTAATAGGAGTACTGGCCCTTTAAATATCTCCCCCACACAGGGGCAATAGAACAGCAGTGGCGGCTTTTTCCCTGGAGTCAGGATACTGGCCCCACTCAGTTGAGGTGCATTCGCCCCTTAATACAGATGCCAGGTGTATGCAGACAGGAGAGCCAGGATCCCGGTTCAGTCCTGGGGCATGAAGACAACTGCACACAGCGTCACAGGCAAGATGGCGCTCACACCGCCAGACACGTGGGGGACCTGAAACCAGCAGCCCAGCAGAGAGAGAACCGGAGGTGTCTCACCTCCCAGCCACTCCAGGACTCACCCGACCACCACCACCAGTAAGTAAGGCGATCTTGCGTCCCCACCTCTCCCGCTCTCACCGGGGGGTCCGCAGTGCTGGATACTGCTCCTTTCCCAGGCCTCACTCCAGGGGATCCGGCCGGCGATGACCGCAGCAGGCACACAGCTGAAACTCTGGTTACCGGTAAACCGTGAGTTGCGGATCACTTGGGGGGTGTCTTTTCTTTGGCCACACGCACAGACAATCAGGATTCTGCAGGATGATGACGGAGCTGAAACAACTTGCGTCCTCACACCATGACGGTTAGGCCACGCCCCCTGAGCGTGTATTTAGTGCTGCTGGTGGCATTAAAACAGATAAGCATATCCGCATGTCAACTGAAAATGCTGACAGGTTGACTCATATAAAAATGAACAAGGCCTGGGTTGACCATGAGTTCTCAACTCCACCAGAGGAATGCTGATGAACATAAAGGCACTTTACATGTGTTGTTTTCAATGTAATTAATAGACTGTATTCCCATGCTTCCACCACAAACAAGGTTATATGGTTGAATCTTCCTTTTCTCCTCCTCCTCCTCCTCTTCTGTCATATCAACATGCATTGCTTATTCGTCACATATAATGCCCTCTCATATATGGCCTTCGATTATAATTTTTTACAGGGTCCGCTCACCAGCAGGCCCTCACATCTAATTTTTTACAGGGTCCGCTCACCAGCAGGCCCTCACATCTAATTTTTTAGAGGGTCCACTCACCAGCAGGCCCTCACATTTCATTTTTTACAGGGTCAGCTCACCAGCAGGCCCTCATATCTAATTTTTTACAGGGTCTGCTCACCAGCAGGCCCGCACATCAAATTTTTTACAGGGTCCACTCACCAGCAGGCCCTCACATATAATTTTGTACAGAGTCCGCTCACCAGCAGGCCCTCACATCAAATTTTTTTACAGGGTCCGCTCACCAGCAGGCCCTCACATTTCATTTTTTACAGGGTCAGCTCACCAGCAGGCCCTCACATCAAATTTTCTACAGGGTCAGCTCACCAGCAGGCCCTCACATCTAATTTTTTGCAGGGTCTGCTCACCAGCAGGCCCTCACATCTAATTTTTTACAGGGTCCGCTCACCAGCAGGCCCTCACATCTAATTTTTTACAAGGTCTGCTCACCAGAAGGCCCTCACATATAATTTTTTACAGAGTCTGCTTACAGAAGGCCCTCACATCAAATTTTTTACAGGGTCAGCTCACCTGAAGGCCTGCAACTCAAATATTTTACAGGGTCAGCTCACCTGCAGGCCCGCAACTCAAATCTTTCACAGGTTCAGCTCACCTGCAGGCCCGCAACTCAAATCTTTTACAGGGTCAGCTCACCTGCAGGCCCACAACTCAATGTGAATGAGGTCCTCCTTTATGTGATATACAAGTTGTATTGGAGTGCCTCTTCCTTGTAATTTTTGGCAGCACTTGCACTTTATATACAATTAAACTTACAGGAAGGAATGTTTTCAATCAATTTTTCCTATAAAATCGATTTTTTTACTTTGGTTTTGTGCATAAAACCTTAATTAGATTGTGGGCCTGATGATCAGTTTAAGGCCTTTTAAGCAGCATCAGCAGCAGCATGGTGATAAAAATGAGTGGCAAGGTGACATGGTGTGGAGATGGCAGCATGAGGGGGCCACATAGTGGCACAATGACTGAGTCTGGATAAAAGACTAAGGCCAAAGATTGTTTAGAAAGATGCAGATAGAAAGAAATCTGTGGAGCTGTATTCACGGTCATGCAGACCAGGGGCGTAGCTATAGGGGAAGCACGGGAAGCTGCAGCTTTGGGGCCCTGACCCAGGAGGGGGCCATCCAGGAGGAGGAGGACTAAAGAATTTGGTCAGAGCGCCCTCAACAGTATTACACAATGAAATTATATACAGTGACAGTATAGACAGTGTATAAAACGGATGGAACAGCTGCCGGCTCTGGTCTGAGAGAGCAATCTTAACTAGCCACAGGTATGGGGGCGGCATGAAAGGAAGGGGTCGCTAAAAAATTACTGTGGGATGGAGCCCTATTCAAAAATTTGCTGTGGGGCCCAGTCATTTCTAGCTACGCCACTGATGCAGCCACAAAAGCAAGTTGGGTTTATCGATTCCAAAACCTTAATTAAATTGTGGGCCTGGTGATCAGTTTAAGGCCTTTTAAGCAGCATTAGTAGAAGCATGGTGATAAAAATGAGTGGCAAGGTGACATGGTGTGGAGATGGCAGCATGAGGAGTCTGGATAAAAGACTAAGGCCACAGATTGTTGAGAAAGATGCAGATTGAAACAAATCTGTAGAGCTGTATGACGGTCACCTGCAGATTAATGCAGCCATCAAAATCAAGTTGATTTTGTCGGTTCCATTGTGTTCGGCCCAAGCACCCGAGCACTACGGTGCTCGATCAACGCTAGTAGCAATACATCTTACCCTGATGACGTCTTTAATGGAGCTGAGCTCTCTGTTCCAAAAGTAAGTATCCATGGCCTCCCCTAGCCCCACTTAAAGGTTAGTAGAAGTAAAGTAACAGTTACCTCATACTGCAGAAATGTGGCTAGGTATGGACATCACTAAGCAGTTACATGAAGTTAAAGGGGAAAAAGAACCAATTAAAACCCTCGCTTCACAGACCTATCCAGTGATTTATGGACAGTTGGCAAACCTGTTTAGGACTACCTTCATGCTATTTAGATCTAGCTTTGGAAAACATAGTTTTTGCACATCTGTCTCGATTAGTAAGAGTAAACTGCTTTAGGGAAGGGTAAACCAAGTTGTAAATTAGTGAAAGCTCAGCAAGGCATTCTGGTTTCTAGACTTAATATTGAGTGTTTGGTTCATGCAATGAATAATAGTTAATTTTCATATACTGGACAGTGAAGCCTCTTTGACACAATTACTCCAAATTGCAGCAAAAAAGTTGTTTTAGAGGGCTGAGCCATTCAAAGAAGATGGCCATTATACATAAGATGTAGGGGAATTTGATAGTCTCAGGGGAGGTCTTCTCAAAGACATGGGAGATTTATCAAACTGGTGTAAAGGAAAACTGGCTTGCGCATATCAACCTTTTAGATTACACCTTTCATTTTTCAGAGCTTCTTTGCAAAATGAATGGTGGAATCTGACTGGTGCAGTGTCCTGAAATGTACTGCAAAGCATTAAAAGTGTTAATATCACTGCATTTTATGTATTATGTGCATGTACTACAAATCCCATAAGGTTGTATAGTAAGTGGGAGATCCCATGAGTCTAGTCAGGGCTGGCTCCATCCTTCCTCTCTAGGAGGAAGATTCTGGAGTTAATGGCTGACTGCTCTGGAGTGAACAAATCAGAGCAGCAAGAAGCAGCTCCTGTAGAGAGACTCCATTCCCCTACAGCCCACAAGCAACTTATGTGCCAGCCCTCAGAACGTAAAAGATCTATAGAAGGTTTAGCCTCTAATCTGGCTACAGCCTCCTCTGCATGTGGTGGAAACACTGTAAGCTACAAGCTGCCCACCATAACTAAAGTACAGGAGGGCCCCTGTGCATAGACTGTATTCCTCCGAGGATACTGTGTATATCATATATTTATATATATCTGATGATAGAGAAAGTACATCCCTTTAGGCCAGGAAAAGGAGAGATTGACTGTCTGACTGAGAGAGAGAAACTAGCTTCCATATACAACCTTTGGGAACTACTTGAATCAATTGTAAAGACTGTATTTAATGTGAACAGTGCTTGTGTGGATCACCTACTTACCAGCTTCAGTAAAGTACTTTGGATTTGTTATACCAACACCGGTCTCATCATTACATCACACTACATTTGCACTGCAAGGTGCTACTGTCAAGAAAACAGAAACCCTGCCTCGCACCATAAAACAGCAATATCAAGGGCACCTCAACCGCTATCAGGCAGGAGAACCCTAGAACCAGAGTGTGCCCCAAAGGGAAGTACCAGTGCACCCATCCCATCACTGCATGTCAGCCCAAGGAGCTTCAGGAAACCATGCGTACGACTACTGCACCCATCCGGCCACCCACAGTCACGTGCGCCCCTGCGTCCTGTTCGCTGCACTGGTTGCTATGAACAACTAAGCTAATTTTCCTTTACACAAGTTTTGATAAATCTCCCCCACAGTCTTTCAAGGATTTGCAAAGACATACGGTATTGTAAATTTATGTGTCAAGTCATGTATATGTGCACAAAATACAATACACTATGCTCTATTTTGAGAAGGTTCTATAGAAGTTTCTGATGAGAAAATGTACTTTCCAGACTCTATAAATAGACAACAGGTGTGTCACCATAGTGCATCATAAATGCTCCCTCCCTTTTTGTGACCTTTAGGATGATGCAGTGTATTATTTTATTGATTTCTGGAAAACACTTAAAGATTTACTTACATGATGAGACACACCTAGTCATCCTAGTTTCCATCATTAGACATGTAATTGCTTCCTTATTAACGCCTAATTGGAGCTTACCATTGGAGACCATTATCTTTTTAATTGAAGTTTTCCTGTATGCTTAAGGGGACTTTCTGGGAATACCAAGTGCCTACAGCCTGCTTTCTTAAATAGAAGATTCATGCTTACTTGCTCCCTGCCGTTAAGATCCTCTGCGCTGCTTCCGCTGTGTCCATATTCCGGTTCCTGACCTTTTTTCTTCTAGCGGTGTATGGGAATGGTCACATGCTCCGCTGCAGCCCATTACTCATGGTAAAGGTTCTTTCGTCATGAAAGTTGCCCGTTTACATGGATCAGTCCCTCTTTTGACACCACAAAGACCCCCATTGCTTGAAAGCACAGACTTCTAATTATCCGTCTATACATTAGCTTCAATGGGCATTACACGTATCTCAGACATGTTGAATGTTTTGTCCATCCAATGCCATCATTGAACGAACTGAGGATCAACCCAGAATTCACTGCAAAAGTGAAGCTTTCTGCCAAGGAAGCCCTGGGTAGGTTGCAACCTCAATGTTCTAGGAACGTCTGGTTGGGGAATACATGTTTATTGTCAGTTTACATAGTAATCCAAATTACATTCTGGGTGTGTCTGTCTGAAAGCAAATAAAACTGATGCTTTATAGTGTTTATCTGCTGATTACTCTCCTTACTGTGCATTTTATGTCCTTAGTGAGCATCAATAAAGATAAGCAGAAGACCAGAGGGAAGATTCTTTATTCTAGGTTTGATGTTCTCTCTGACATCATTTACAAAGGAAGCAAACCCCACATTGCTAGGTTAAAATCAGCTTTAAAATTCCGTTCTAGCATAGGAACAGAATACTGGAATTACCAGATCTGGCATACTGTATACCATAGACTGCCAGCGCAGACTGATCCCATTCACTCTAATGGAGTCTGACGGGCTTCCAACATGAATACCGGCATTCTGCCAGTCAACATATCCTTGCTATTCTCAGCAATACAGTGGACAGAGCCAGAAGCAGAAAGCTCAGTCCACTGTGCTGACAGCAGATAATTGGTGGGGGGCAAAGGATAGGTCATCAGTATCTACAATGCAGAAATCTCTTTAAAGGGAACCTGTGTCTTTGATCATGATGTCTGATTGGGAGGTAGCTTACAGGGCAGAAGGAACTGAGTGGATTGATTTATAGTTTCATAGGAAAAGATTCAGAAATCAGCATAGCATGTATGCCTAGGCTTCCAGTGGGTGATCCGATCAGTAACATAGTAACATAGTTTGCGAGGCTAAAAAAGGCATAGGTCCATCCGGTTCAGCCTATTATCAGTTTATACAGAGGAAGGCAAAAAAAAAATATGAGAAAGAAAACTATTTTCCTAATTTTAGGGGAAAAATTGCTTTCTGACTCCAATCAGGCAGTCAGAATAACTCCCGAATCAACGACCCTTCTCCAGAAATCTGGGTACTGTACTCAACCCATTCCAATTATTACCCTCTTTAGATCTGCTATCACCTTCTTGTACACAGGTGTCCACAATAGTACAAAATTGTACACAATACTCCATGGGAGAGATTTATCACCCCCTACAACATGGTTTTGGCAATAAAAAGTCTCAAAACCCAGCTTTTTTACAACAAAAACGGGCTGTGGTGAGTGAGGGGTGTCGGAGGGGCCATTAACTCCATAACATTCATTATTATTTATGCCAGAAACCGGTGGAAATAATTAGAGATGAGCGAATTTCATATTTTGAAATTCGTTCACACTTCGTTTGGTGGTAAAAGGTGAATTGCATTATGGATTCCTTTACCACCAACCATAACGCAATTCTATGACGGAATGCATAACGGAATGCCTTTAGAGGCATTCCGTTATTCATTCCGTCATAATAGAATCTACGGGCTGCAAAACGGATCCGTTCCATTTCTGTTATGCAGGGGAGTCTCTAGAAATAATGACTTAAATCTGTGCTAGCTATGCGCTGGGGTAGATTTCAGTCTGGTGCATGGACTGCCGGAGGAGGCATCTAGTTTATGATGAAGCCTAGTCCTCAGCCATGGAATTTCACTGGATGCTTATCAAGTCCTGCTGCAGGAATAGCTTAACAGGCAGATTGCTATGAAAGCCTTCACAAGACCTCAGTGTCACGAGGGTATCAAGAGCCACGTCTGACTCCGTTATACCCGGGGTCAGGAAGTCGCAGCGGGTGGCTGCGCGCTCTATATCTAAAGATCACGGTGTTTCTTAGTGATTGTTTTCTGTGTTTGCCTTGCTATCCTTTTTGTCTCTCTCAGGGATCCGTAGCTTCTCCTCCTCAGCTGTTTCTTGTCTGCCACTCCCTACCTCCTTATATTCTCCCCTCACACTTCTCTAGTTGCCAGTTATAGAGCTTCCTGCCTGGACATCTATACTGACCCACTGGAGTGGTTAATCCTGGTTGTTGTTCCTGTGTGCTACCCTCCGGATCCCTGTTTGGCTTATTGTTGTCTCCTGTTGTCGCCCACCTGGGAATATATGTTGAGTCTGTGTTGTCTGTCCTCCCCTTGGTGTTTTCCCTTAGAGTTAGTGGTGCGGACTAGTGTTCCCATCGCCCTGTTCACTACCTAGGGCTCAGCTCAGGGAAAGCCAGGGCTTTAGGCACGTGATCGGCGTACGGGTGAGGAACCCGTCTAGGGACGTCAGGGCAGCCAGGTGCCAGCCGCCAGGTGAGTCAGGGGTCACCATCTTCCCTCTCACTTGGGCAGGGCCTTCCTCGTTCCCTCCCTCTGTGTCACGTATGTGATAGCCACGCCGACCGTGATATTATATACTTTTTGAGAAAAAAATAAAAATAATTTTTTTTTAAATTTTTTGTTTGTTGTTTTTTTTCTCTCTCTCTACTTAGAATCCAATATGGATCCTATTGATGCCTTGGCAGAACAGCTTCAAAGCCTGTCTTTGGAGGTGGCAGGATTGAAGGCGTCTGTTCTCCAACAACAGCAGCAAATGCAGCAGACCGCACCCCCAGCGGTTGCTATGGGTAACCAGGTTGTCACTGAACCCAAGGTTGCTCTTCCCGACAGATTTTCTGGGGGAAGGGACAAATTTGCGACGTTCCGTGAGGCCTGCAAATTATATTTTAAGTTGCGCCCTTACTCCTCAGGTCATGAAGAACAGCGGGTAGGGATTGTCATTTCCCTGCTTCAGGGGGATCCGCAATCCTGGGCGTTCTCGTTACCCCATGGTTCTCAGGCTCTTCGGTCAGTGGAGGGATTTTTTGGGGCTTTGGGTCTCATATATGATGACCCTGACCGAGTCGCCCTGGCTGAGTCGAAGTTACGGAGACTCCTACAGGGAGATCGGTCAGCAAAGGAATATTGCTCAGAGTTCCGTAGGTGGGCTACGGATACTCAGTGGAACGACCCGGCTCTCAGGAGTCAGTTCTGCTCTGGGTTATCTGAAAGGGTTAAGGATGCACTGGCGCTGTATGAGACCCCCCTTTCCCTTGATGCTGTTATGTCCCTCTCTATCAGAATAGATAGACGTCTTAGGGAGAGATCGAAAATTCCGGAGCAATTGGTTACCTCTCCCAAGCAACAGTCAGCCTGTACTGACTTAGATGAGCCTATGCAGCTAGGCGGAACTTCTCGTCAGGTCCGTCCTCCCGAGGTTCGCCGTAGGGGGGGGGCTTGTTTTTTCTGTGGGGGGAGGGGTCATTTCATTAATGTCTGTCCCTCCTTTCTCAAAAACAAAAGACCGTCGGAAAACTACTAACCCCGGGCTGTGCGGAGGATGTCAGCCGGGGGGTATACGTTTCCTCCATACGAACATCTCAATTTGTGTTACCAGCGGTCATTGTTTTTGGTGTTAAGACGGAGTCTATTTCTGTTTTTCTAGACAGTGGAGCAGGGGTAAACTTGATTGATGCCCATTTTGCCCGCACTATGGGTTTGTCTCTCTGTACGCTGCAGAGACCTATTCCCGTATTCGCTATAGATTCTGCTCCTCTGTCTCAGAAGAACCTCACCCACATTGTTCGTAATTTACACCTTCGGGTAGGGGACCACCATAATGAGTGTCTTTCATGTTACGTTCTGGAGGGCCTTCCCTCTCCGGTGGTTTTGGGTCTTCCCTGGTTGGTAGCGCACAATCCAGTGGTGGATTGGCAGGCCAGGGAGATATTGGAGTGGAGTAAGCATTGCAGAGAGAATTGCTTAAATAACAATTGCTTAATCGCCTCCATAGCTTCCCTACCTACATTTATTTCGGACTTTGAGGATGTTTTTTCTGAACAGGGTTGTCAGAAACTACCACCTCATCGTCCTTATGATTGCCCGGTTAACCTGATTCCCGGGGCAAAATTACCCAAGTCCAGGTTGTATAATCTTTCGGGTCCCGAGAGACAAGCCATGAAAGATTATATCTCCGAGAGTCTGGCTAAGGGACACATCAGACCCTCTTCTTCACCCGTGGCTGCAGGGTTTTTCTTTGTTAAAAAGAAAGATGGGGGCCTGCGTCCTTGCTTAGATTTCCGTGAGTTAAACCAGATAACCATCCGTGACCCATACCCTCTTCCTTTCATTCCTGACCTCTTTAATCAGATTGCGGGTGCTAAGTGGTTCTCCAAACTTGATCTTAGGGGGGCCTACAATCTGATTCGTATCAGGGAAGGGGATGAGTGGAAGACAGCTTTTAACACCCCTGAGGGGCATTATGAAAATCTAGTTATGCCTTTCGGTCTGACCAATGCCCCTGCTGTCTTCCAACATTTCGTTAATGATATTTTTAGTCATCTCATCGGCAGGTTTGTAGTCATATACCTAGATGATATCTTAATTTATTCGGCTGATCTGAAAACACATGAGGTGCATGTCAGGCAAGTACTGCAGGTCCTACGGACGAATAAATTATATGCGAAAATTGAAAAATGTGTCTTCGCTGTTCAGGAATTACAGTTCCTGGGATATCTATTATCTGCTTCAGGTTTCCGCATGGATCCTGGGAAGGTCCAGGCAATTTTAGATTGGGATCTTCCTGAGAATCTTAAAGCCCTACAACGGTTTTTGGGTTTCGCTAATTTCTATAGAAAGTTCATTAAAAATTATTCAGTGATCGTTAAACCCCTTACCGACATGACTAGGAAGGGGACGGATTTTTCCAAATGGTCTGACGCCGCTAAAGATGCATTTTCCTCTCTAAAGGAGAGGTTTACCTCGGCACCTGTTCTAATTCAACCTGATGTCTCCCAGCCTTTTATTGTCGAGGTAGATGCGTCAGAGGTGGGAGTGGGAGCTGTATTGTCTCAGGGTCCGTCTCCTGGCAAATGGCGTCCTTGCGCTTTCTTTTCCAAAAAATTATCTTCTGCGGAGAAGAATTATGATATTGGAAATAGGGAACTGTTGGCGATTAAACTAGCGCTTGAAGAGTGGCGTCACTTCTTAGAGGGAGCAATCCACCCCGTCACGGTGATTACGGATCACAAGAACCTTCTGTACCTAGAATCGGCTAAGCGTCTCACCCCTAGACAAGCTAGGTGGTCGCTATTCTTTACCAGATTTAACTTTGTAATCACCTATCGTCCTGGGGCAAAAAATACCAAGGCAGACGCATTATCTCGTAGTTTCCCTGGAGGGGGTAATGTTTGTGATCCGGTACCTATTTTACAAAGAGGAGTGGTTGTCTCTGCTGTACACTCTGTTCTAGAGGGAAAGGTGTTAGAGGCTCAGGGGGACGCCCCGGCCTCTTGCCCCTCAGAGAAATTGTTTGTACCGTTAAACCTGCGTCTTGAATTATTAAAAGAACATCATAATTCGGCACTTGCTGGACACCCGGGTAGTAAAGCAACCTTGGAGCTTTTATCTCGTCGTTTTTGGTGGCCAAGGTTGCGTCAGGATGTAATGGATTTCGTGTCTACTTGTTCTACTTGTGCACGCGCGAAAGTCTCTCATACACGTCCAGCAGGGTCTTTACTGCCACTTTTCATCCCCAATAGGCCATGGACACATCTGTCAATGGATTTCATCACTGACTTACCGTTGTCGGCAGGTAAAACAGTTATCTTGGTAGTAGTAGACAGGTTTAGCAAAATGGTACACTTTATTGCGCTACCCGCACTTCCTAATGCTAAAACTCTCGCTCAGGTGTTTATCAGTGAAATCGTGAAGCTTCACGGGGTCCCTTCCGATGTGGTTTCGGATCGGGGAACCCAGTTTATTTCTAAGTTTTGGAAAGCTTTTTGTTCCCGTTTGGGGGTTCACTTGTCCTTTTCCTCAGCTTTCCATCCTCAGTCGAATGGACAGACTGAGCGTACCAACCAAAACCTAGAAACATATTTAAGGTGTTTTGTGTCTGAAAACCAAGAGTTGTGGTCATCATATTTACCGTTAGCTGAGTTTGCCATAAATAATCATTATCAGGAGTCCACTGGCAAGTCACCATTCCTTGGTGCATACGGTTTTCATCCCCAATTTTGTACTTTCAAAAAGGGGGGGTCTTCTGGGGTTCCCGAAGAGGAAAGGTTTTCTTCATCTCTTTCATCGGTATGGCAGAAGGTGCAAGTTAACTTGAAAAAGATGAGTGGTAAATATAAATGCATGGCCGATAAGAAACGGTCGCCAGGTCCGGACCTAGGAGTGAATTACTATGTGTGGTTGTCTACTAGGAATATTAAGTTGAAGGTTCCTTCTTGGAAACTGGGTCCTAGGTTCATTGGTCCCTATAAAATAGTAGCCGTTATTAACCCTGTGGCTTTTCGCCTGGAGCTACCTCAGACTTTTAAGATCCATAACGTCTTCCATAAATCGTTACTCAAGAAGTATGTTCCACCTCTAGAACCATCGCCGCTGCCACCTCCTCCTGTTATTGTGGATGGTAATCTGGAGTTTCAAATAGCCAGAATTGTTGATTCTCGTCGGGTCCGCCGCTCTCTTCAGTATCTGGTGCATTGGAGGGGTTACGGTCCCGAGGAAAGAATGTGGGTTCCAGCGTCAGAGGTAAACGCCAACAGGTTAATTCAGACTTTCCATGCCTCTCATCCGGAGAGACCTGGTCCTGAGTGTCCGGAGGCCCCTCGTGAAAGGGGGGGTACTGTCACGAGGGTATCAAGAGCCACGTCTGACTCCGTTATACCCGGGGTCAGGAAGTCGCAGCGGGTGGCTGCGCGCTCTATATCTAAAGATCACGGTGTTTCTTAGTGATTGTTTTCTGTGTTTGCCTTGCTATCCTTTTTGTCTCTCTCAGGGATCCGTAGCTTCTCCTCCTCAGCTGTTTCTTGTCTGCCACTCCCTACCTCCTTATATTCTCCCCTCACACTTCTCTAGTTGCCAGTTATAGAGCTTCCTGCCTGGACATCTATACTGACCCACTGGAGTGGTTAATCCTGGTTGTTGTTCCTGTGTGCTACCCTCCGGATCCCTGTTTGGCTTATTGTTGTCTCCTGTTGTCGCCCACCTGGGAATATATGTTGAGTCTGTGTTGTCTGTCCTCCCCTTGGTGTTTTCCCTTAGAGTTAGTGGTGCGGACTAGTGTTCCCATCGCCCTGTTCACTACCTAGGGCTCAGCTCAGGGAAAGCCAGGGCTTTAGGCACGTGATCGGCGTACGGGTGAGGAACCCGTCTAGGGACGTCAGGGCAGCCAGGTGCCAGCCGCCAGGTGGGTCAGGGGTCACCATCTTCCCTCTCACTTGGGCAGGGCCTTCCTCGTTCCCTCCCTCTGTGTCACGTATGTGATAGCCACGCCGACCGTGATATTATATACTTTTTGAGAAAAAAATAAAAATAATTTTTTTTTTAATTTTTTGTTTGTTGTTTTTTTTTTCTCTCTCTACTTAGAATCCAATATGGATCCTATTGATGCCTTGGCAGAACAGCTTCAAAGCCTGTCTTTGGAGGTGGCAGGATTGAAGGCGTCTGTTCTCCAACAACAGCAGCAAATGCAGCAGACCGCACCCCCAGCGGTTGCTATGGGTAACCAGGTTGTCACTGAACCCAAGGTTGCTCTTCCCGACAGATTTTCTTGGGGAAGGGACAAATTTGCGACGTTCCGTGAGGCCTACAAATTATATTTTAAGTTGCGCCCTTACTCCTCAGGTCATGAAGAACAGCGGGTAGGGATTGTCATTTCCCTGCTTCAGGGGGATCCGCAATCCTGGGCGTTCTCGTTGCCCCCTGGTTCTCAGGCTCTTCGGTCAGTGGAGGGATTTTTTGGGGCTTTGGGTCTCATATATGATGACCCTGACCGAGTCGCCCTGGCTGAGTCGAAGTTACGGAGACTCCTACAGGGAGATCGGTCAGCAAAGGAATATTGCTCAGAGTTCCGTAGGTGGGCTACGGATACTCAGTGGAACGACCCGGCTCTCAGGAGTCAGTTCTGCTCTGGGTTATCTGAAAGGGTTAAGGATGCACTGGCGCTGTATGAGACCCCCCTTTCCCTTGATGCTGTTATGTCCCTCTCTATCAGAATAGATAGACGTCTTAGGGAGAGATCGAAAATTCCGGAGCAATAGTGTTCCCATCGCCCTGTTCACTACCTAGGGCTCAGCTCAGGGAAAGCCAGGGCTTTAGGCACGTGATCGGCGTACGGGTGAGGAACCCGTCTAGGGATGTCAGGGCAGCCAGGTGCCAGCCGCCAGGTGAGTCAGGGGTCACCATCTTCCCTCTCACTTGGGCAGGGCCTTCCTCGTTCCCTCCCTCTGTGTCACGTATGTGATAGCCACGCCGACCGTGATACTCAGGCTGCAAGAGCAACTACTTGGAACCTTGCAGTTTAGCTTAGGGGCCCCTTAGCTCTATTTAACTGCCCTAATGTCACAGTGTCTATTCTACCTGACATTTAAGAGGTTAAATTACAAGGATCAGTATTATCTCTGATGCTATTCATCGTGGCCTTGTGCGTATGGTAGGGGATTAGCTCATGATCCTGCTCTACACCCTTTGGCACCCTACTGTCATTCTATTACATCAGGAGTCAGACAGTAAAGGTATATTATAATGGTGGTTTGTGGCCACTGTTGTCCCTCTCTCCCAGGCGGGTATGGGCACCATTTCACTTATGCTATCTCTGCTGCAATTCCATCCCTTCAGCAGTAGGCCCAGGTGCCAGTTTCCTGTGTGTGTGTGTGGTTTAGGGATACTATTCATTGAATCTCATCTCACCGAGCAGTACTGCAAGGGTTAATTCCTCTTCTGCTCTGTGTACAGTTGCTTGACTAATGTTCTAATCAGCTCTGCTATATGTGATATACTGTTTGTCCCACCCGTTGCTTGACCAAGAGATTTAATTAGCTTGCTATATCCTGCAAAGGTGCTATAATCCGCTTGTCTGCCCACGTACCAACTTCTACCTGATTCTAGGATTTTGACCCTCTGCAACCTGATCTGACCTTTGCCTGTTCATTGTACTAACCCTGTTCTGTCTGTTCTGAACACTGCCTCAATCTTGGACTTGCACAAACTCTGACTGCCCTGACCTTGCCCTATTGCTAATTACAAATTTTTCATGATTCCAGTGCGCTGCACTAATCTCTCTAACTCCTATGGGTAAGCAGCCAAACACACGGAGACTACCCCAAGAGGAAGCAGGCTGGCACATTCCCTGCAGTGAAAACCAGATCCCTGTATAGAGGTTAAAGAATGAAAACCAGGGAGCCATCTGGATAGCACCCTTAGGTTCAGCTCCAAGCCAAATACTGTTGGTTGGCACAATTCAGATTTTCCACAAATACTGTACATAAAAAGGTATTCTTTGGAGCAGACACTGAAGTGTGTACCCTAGGAGTATAATCATGGACAAAATGGGGTAGTCACAAAAGGCAACACTTGAGGTAGATGCCAAACACTAAATAATGTCCCCACTTTTCTGCTGAGGTAAGGGGTGCACTTATTTCCAGGTTTCAGATGCTGGAGGCTATGATATCTTTCCAGCATCCTGTACAGCACATTATTAGTCCCCATCACGTACTGTAAATCTACCTATGTCGGGTGACCGACCCACCAGGCCACTGGGAATCTGCCTGGAAGGGCAGGCAGACAACCATTCCAGATCTGAGTATTACTACATGTGTATGTTAGCAAAACCCTCAAGCCTCAAGTCAAGTGGACACACACAAACACATATAATGTACATTAGATGTGACAGAGTTGTGACAAAATCCTGTTTTATTTTCAAAGTTCACATGTTGGGACATCTTGAGCTAAGAGGACAGGTGGGGAAAGACACACCTGTCCCTTGGATGTCTGTCAAAAGCACAACATACCTACAGTGAAAAGAATAAAGTTGAAAAATTGTCATGTCATGCAGAAGAGTATCAATGAAGAAGGAAATTATTAAATTTAACAAATCCAGACAGATTGGTGTCAGAGGAAGATATGAATATTATAGAAATGTCACATTATGAAATAAATGAGGGCTGGTACATCAAGGTAGGTTAAAGGACATAATGTAAATTCTACACTTAGTGGAAAGCTAATCAAAAGTTTAAGACCACTTGAAAAATAGCAAATAATCATATGTAGCATGGCTGGATCTTAAAGGGTTTCTGTCACCCCACAAAACAAATTTTTTTTTTTTTGGATAGTTAGATTCCTCATAGCGCGATATAGGAGAATATAATTGTCTTACTTACTTTCATGCGGCCGATTCTTTATAAAACGAAGTTTTATAATATGTAAATGAGGGCTCTACCAGCAAGTAGGGCGTCTACTTGCTGGTAGCCGCAGCAGAAATCCGCCCCCTCGCCGTGTTGATTGACAGGGCCAGCCGTGATCTCCTCCTCCGGCCGGCCCTGTCAGTAATTCAAAAATCACGCGCCTCTGGTCATTCGGCGCAGGCGCTCTGAGATGAGGAGGCTCGTCTCCTCAGCACTCCCTCAGTGCGCCTGCGCCGATGACATCACCGAAAGAGAAGACGTCATCGGCGCAGGCGCACTGAGGGAGTGCTGAGGAGACGAGCCTCCTCATCTCAGAGCGCCTGCGCCGAATGACCAGAGGCGCGCGATTTTTGAATTACTGACAGGGCCGGCCGGAGGAGGAGATCACGGCAGGCCCTGTCAATCAACACGGCGAGGGGGCGGTTTTCTGCTGCGGCTACCAGCAAGTAGACGCCCTACTTGCTGGTAGAGCCCTCATTTACATATTATAAAACTTCGTTTTATAAAGAATCGGCCGCATGAAAGTAAGTAAGACTATTATATTCTCCTATATCGCGCTATGAGGAATCTAACTATCCAAAAAAAAAAAAATGAGTTTTGTGGGGTGATAGAAACCCTTTAACAAGGTTAAATGGGAGTGAGACAAAACATTTTTTGAGCATTCAATTTAATGAAAACAACGAATAAACTGAAACAGGCTGTTTTTCAGCTGATCAAAAGTTTAGGACCACACCTCCAAAAAAAAACGAACCCCCCCAAAACAGAAATCCAACTTACAAACATGAATTCAGTAATGAGTAGCGTTATTGTTTATCACTTCAAAAATTCGTTTCAGCATGCTTGATGCAAGCGTTTCCATGAGGTGAGTGGGAACATTTCTCCAAGTGGTGAAGATGACCGCACGAAGGCCATCTACTGTCTGGAACTGTTGTCCATTTTTGTAAACTTCCCTTGCCATCCATCCCCAAAGGTTCTGAATTGGATTTAGATCAGGGGAACACGCAGGATGGGCCAAAAGAGTGATGTTATTCTCCTGGAAGAAGTCCCTTGTCCTGCGGGCATTGTGTACTGTAGCGTTGTCCTGTTGAAAAACCCAGTTGTTACCACACAGACGAGGGCCCTCAGTCATGAGGAATGCTCTCTGCAACATCTGGACATAGCCAGGGGCCGTTTGACGCCCCTGCACTTCCTGAAGCTCCATTGTTCCACTGAAGGAAAAAGCACCCCAGACAATTATGGCGCCCCCTCCACTGTGGCGCGTAGAAAACATCTCAGGTGGGATCTGCTTGTCATGCCAGTAACGTTGGAAACCATCAAAACCATCAAGGTTAAATTTTTTCTCATCAGAGAATAAAACTTTCTTCCAGCTTTGAATGTCCCATGTTTAGTGCTCTTTTGCAAAGTCCAAACGAGCAGTTCTGTGACGTTCAAGGAGACGAGGTCTTTGAAGACTTTTTTTGTTTTTGAAGCCCTTCAGTCTCAGATGCCATCTGATGGTTATGGGGCTGCAGTCAGCACCAGTAAGGGCCTTAATTTGGGTCGAGGATCGTTCAGTGATCCTCCGGCTCAGTGCTGATGAAATTTTTTGGGGTCTTCCACTTGACTTTTTTGTTCCATAACCCTCAGGATCATTTAAGAAACTCTAAATGATTGTCTTACTGCGTCCCACCTCAGCAGCAATGGCGCGCTGTGAGAGACCCTGCTTATGCAGTTCAAAAACCCGACCATGTTCAAAAAGGGAGAGTTTTTTTGCCTTTGCCATCACAACGTGTGACTACCTGACAGAAAATGACAATGAATCCACATCTTTGCACAGATTTTGCCTTTTAAAGGCATGTGGTCCTAAAATTTGGATCAGCTGAAAAACAGCCTGTTTCAGTTTAATCATTATTTTCAATTAATTGAATGCTCAAAAAATGTTTTGTCTCACTCTAATTTCTTCTTGTTGCATGATGAAGCTCTACTTGGAACCTTGTTAAGATCCAACAATGTAAAATATGATTTTCTGCCATTTTTCAAGTGGTCTTAGAGTTGAGCGAACCCGAACTGTAAAGTTCGGGTTCGTACCGAACTTTAGGGTTTTCGGCACCAGGACCCGAACCCGAACATTTATGTAAAATCAACAAGCGTCATACTACTTGCCCCAAAAGGCCATCACAGCCATGCCTACTATTGGCATGGCTGTGATTGGCCAACTGCAGCATGTGACCCAGCCTCTATTTAAGCTGGAGTCACGTAGCGCCGCCCGTCACTCTGATCGGATTAGTGTAGGGAGAGATCAGGGAGAAATCTTATCAAGAACAGGTTTATGTACTCAGCGATCTACAGAAAAAGTGTTTCGTGGGTGCAGTGCACAATTTTTTTAAGCCTGCCCTGAGCCAACTACTGCTAAAAACGAACTTTTTTTTCTTCAGTTAGTCAAGATCAATACATGATCGGCAGCCATTTTATGCAATGATAGTGCACCAGCAAGGCTATCTGCAAGTCCAAAAATACAGATTTGGCATACTGGGGTGAAAAAACCCCTCTAATATACTGCAGATCTGGGATTAGACAAGCATAAGTGACTGTCACATTTAGGACAGAAATACGGCTTTTTGGTTAGGGTGAAAAAAGCCTCTAATATACTACACATCTGGGATTACACGTGCATAAGTCACTGTCACATTTAGGACAGAAATACGGCTTTTTGGTTAGGGTGAAAAAAGCCTCTAATATACTGCACATTTGGGATTACACGTGCTTAAGTCACTGTCACATTTAGGCCATAAATACGGCTTTGGCATACTGGGGTGAAAAAAGCCTCTAATATACTGCACATCTGGGATTACACATGCATAAGTCACTGTCACATTTAGGACAGAAATATAGCTTTTTGGTTACTAGAGTGAAAAAACCCTCTAATATACTGCACATCTGTGATTACACATGCATGAGTCACTGTCACATTTAGGACAGAAATACAGCTTTATGGTTAGGGTGAAAAAACCCTCAAATATACTGCACATCTGGGAATACACATGCAAAAGTCACTGTCACATTTAGGACAGAAATACGGCTTTTTGGTTACTAGGGTGAAAAAAGCCTCTAATATACTGCACATCTGTGATTACACATGCATAAGTCACTGTCACATTTAGGACAGAAATACAGCTTTTTGGTTACTAGGGTGAAAAAAGCCTCTAATATACTGCACATCTGTGATTACACATGAATAAGGCACTGTCACATTTAGGACAAAATACAGCTTTTTAGTTACTGGGGTGAAAAAACCCTCTAATATACTGCACATCTGTGATTTCACATCCATAAGTCATTGTCACATTTAGGACAGAAATACAGATTTTTGGTTACTGGGGTGAAAAAACCCTCTAATATACTGCACATCTGTGATTACACGTGCATAAGTCACTGTCACATTTAGGACAGAAATACAGCTTTTTGGTTACTAGGGTGAAAAAAGCCTCTAATATACTGCACATCTGTGATTATACATGCATAAGTCACTGTCACATTTAGGACAGAAATACAGCTTTTTGGTTACTGGGGTGAAAAAACCCTTTAATATACTGCACATCTGTGATTACACGTCCATAAGTCACTGTCACATTTAGGATAGAAATACAGATTTTTGGTTAGGGTGAAAAAACCCTCTAATATACTGCACATCTGTGATTATACATGCAAAAGTCACTGTCACATTTAGGCCATAAATACGGCTTTAACATACTGGGGTCAAAAAAGCCTCTAATATACTGCACATCTGTGATTACACGTGCATAAGTCACTGACACATTTAGGACAGAAATACAGCTTTTTGTTACTGGGGTGAAAAAACCCTCTTATTTACTGCACATCTGTGATTACACGTGCATAAGTCACTGTCACATTTAGGACAGAAATACAGCTTTTTGTTTACTAGGGTGAAAAAACCCTCTAATATACTGCACATCTGTGATTACACATGCATAAGTCACTGTCACATTTAGGACAGAAATACGGCTTTGGCATACTGGGGTGAAAAAAGCCTCTAATATACTGCACATCTGTAATTACACTTGCATAAGTCACTGTCACATTTAGGACAGAAATACAGCTTTTTGGTTACTGGGGTGAAAAAAGCCTCTAATATACTGCACTTCTGTGATTACACGTGCATAAGTCACTGTCACATTTAGGACAGAAATACAGCTTTTAGGTTACTGGGGTGAAAAAACCCTCTAATATACTGCACATCTGTGATTACACGTGCATAAGTCACTGTCACGTTTAGGCCATAAATACGGCTTTGGCATACTGGGGTGAAAAAAGCCTCTAATATACTGCACATCTGTGATTACACATGCACAAGTCACTGTCACATTTAGGACAGAAATATAGCTTTTTGGTTACTAGGGTGAAAAAACCCTCTAATATACTGCACATCTGTGATTACACATGCATGAGTCACTGTCACATTTAGGACAGAAATACAGCTTTATGGTTAGGGTGAAAAAACCCTCAAATATACTGCACATCTGGGAATACACATGCAAAAGTCACTGTCACATTTAGGACAGAAATACGGCTTTTTGGTTACTAGGGTGAAAAAAGCCTCTAATATACTGCACATCTGTGATTACACATGCATAAGTCACTGTCACATTTAGGACAGAAATACAGCTTTTTGGTTACTAGGGTGAAAAAAGCCTCTAATATACTGCACATCTGTGATTACACATGAATAAGGCACTGTCACATTTAGGACAAAATACAGCTTTTTAGTTACTGGGGTGAAAAAACCCTCTAATATACTGCACATCTGTGATTTCACATCCATAAGTCATTGTCACATTTAGGACAGAAATACAGATTTTTGGTTACTGGGGTGAAAAAACCCTCTAATATACTGCACATCTGTGATTACACGTGCATAAGTCACTGTCACATTTAGGACAGAAATACAGCTTTTTGGTTACTAGGGTGAAAAAAGCCTCTAATATACTGCACATCTGTGATTATACATGCATAAGTCACTGTCACATTTAGGACAGAATTACAGCTTTTTGGTTACTGGGGTGAAAAAACCCTTTAATATACTGCACATCTGTGATTACACGTCCATAAGTCACTGTCACATTTAGGATAGAAATACAGATTTTTGGTTAGGGTGAAAAAAGCCTCTAATATACTGCACATCTGTGATTATACATGCATAAGTCACTGTCACATTTAGGCCATAAATACGGCTTTAACATACTGGGGTCAAAAAAGCCTCTAATATACTGCACATCTGTGATTACACGTGCATAAGTCACTGACACATTTAGGACAGAAATACAGCTTTTTGTTACTGGGGTGAAAAAACCCTCTTATTTACTGCACATCTGTGATTACACGTGCATAAGTCACTGTCACATTTAGGACAGAAATACAGCTTTTTGTTTACTAGGGTGAAAAAACCCTCTAATATACTGCACATCTGTGATTACACATGCATAAGTCACTGTCACATTTAGGACAGAAATACGGCTTTGGCATACTGGGGTGAAAAAAGCCTCTAATATACTGCACATCTGTAATTACACTTGCATAAGTCACTGTCACATTTAGGACAGAAATACAGCTTTTTGGTTACTGGGGTGAAAAAAGCCTCTAATATACTGCACTTCTGTGATTACACGTGCATAAGTCACTGTCACATTTAGGACAGAAATACAGCTTTTAGGTTACTGGGGTGAAAAAACCCTCTAATATACTGCACATCTGTGATTACACGTGCATAAGTCACTGTCACGTTTAGGCCATAAATACGGCTTTGGCATACTGGGGTGAAAAAAGCCTCTAATATACTGCACATCTGTGATTACACATGCACAAGTCACTGTCACATTTAGGACAGAAATACAGCTTTTTGGTTACTGGGGTGAAAAAACCCTCTAATATACTGCCCATCTGGGATTACACATGCATAAGTCACTGTCACATTTAGGACAGAAGTACATCTTTTTGGTTACTGGGGTGAAAACACCCTCTAATATACTGCATATTTATGATTACACGTGCATAAGTCACTGTCATATTTAGGACAGAAATACAGCTTTTTGGTTACTGGGGTGAAAAAAGCCTCTAATGTGCTGCACATCTGTGTGTCACGGATGGTGTACAGGAAACAAGACAATGCAATATATTAAATGACTCACTGGATCCACAACTAAGGAACAAAAGGGAGACCCCTGCATGAGACCTGCCACTCTCCCTGACTGCTCAGCCTATGCGAACACCCCAAAGGTGGATGGGCGCATATCCACGTACCTCGGCTATCTAATACCAGAAGACCCTACAATAGTGAGGGGATACGACCACCGGCTCCCTACACTAGACACGGAGGGAGTCAGGGTCTCCTGAAATCCAGCAGACAGAAAATAAAGGAACAGCACTTATCTTGCAGAGGACTGGGAAATAGGAACAGCATGCACACACACTCCAGGAAGTTGTATAAGCCGCACACTACTGCATTATGGGGAGGAACTTAAAGGGAAGCAATCAGTCCAACTGCATGACAGCTGAGATAGACTAACGAGATGAGGAACTGAAACCAAAACAAAGAAACTCAAGGAGGAGGATCTGGAAGGCTCCTGTCAGAGCTTCTCAGCTGTCTGGTTGTGACACTGTGATTACACGTGCATAAGTCACTGTCACAGCTTTTTGGTTACTGGGGTGAAAAAACCCTCTAATATACTGCACATCTGCGATTACACTTGCATAAGTCACTGTCACATTTAGGCCATAAGCATACTGGGGTGAAAAAACCCTCTGATATACTGCACATCTGGGATAAGACGTGCATAAGTGAGTGTCATATTTAGGCCATAAATACCGCTGTCATATAGAGTAAAAAAATAAATAAATAGAGTGCAATACCCTACATCAGGGTTTATATTGGCGGTTAATTATTTTTAACACGCTTAACCACTTTTTACTTTGCTTTGTGAACGCTAACTATGAGGCAAACATCTAATAGGGGACGCGGTCGTGGTGGTGGTGTTGGTGGAGCCTCTGGTTCTTGGGAGAGGACGTGGCCGTTCTGCCACAGCTACACGTCCTACTGAACCCACTACCTCAGGTCCCAATAGCCGCCAGAATCTACAGCGATATTTGGTCGGGCTTAATGCCGTTCTAAGGATGGTAAGGCCTGAGCAAGTACAGGCGCTAGTCAATTGGGTGGCCGACAGTGGATCCAGCACGTTCACATTATCTCCCACCCAGTCTTCTGCAGAAAGCGCACAGGTGGCGCCTGAAACCCATGCCCATCAGTCTGTCACATCACCCCCGTGCATATCGGGAACCTGTCAAGTCATGCAGCAGTCTCTTATGCTGTTTGAAGACTCTGCTGGCAGGGTTTCCCAAGGGCATCCACATAGCCTTTCCCCAGGGGTGGAAGACATAGAATGCACTGACGCACAACCACTTATGTTTCCTGATGAGGACATGGGAATACCACCTCAGCACGTCTCTGATGATGACGAAACACAGGTGCCAACTGCTGCGTCTTTCTGCATTGTGCAGACCGAAAAGGAGGTCAGGGAGGAAGACTGGGTGGAAGACGATGCAGGGGACGATGAGGTCCTAGACCCCACATGGAATGAAGGTCGTGCCACTGACTTTCAGAGTTCGGAGGAAGAGGCAGTGGTGAGACCGAGCCAACAGCGCAGCAAAAGCGGGAGCAGGGTGCAAAAGCAGAGCAGCCGTCGCCAAAACTGTTCGCCTGCTACTGGCCACTGTCAACAGGGACCGAGCATACCAAAGGCAGCTTCAAGGAGTTCCCTGGCATGGCACTTCTTCACACAATGTGCTGACGACAACACCCGAGTGGTTTGCACGCTGTGCCATCAGAGCCTGAAGTGAGGCATTAACGTTCTGTGCCTGGGTGACAGGGGCCTAATTCTCTCAAAATCCTCTGTTCTATTGCTGGGTGACATGAACCCCCTTTTTCCATGAATGAACCCCTGCTCTGCATTGCTGACAGGGAACTAAATTTAGTGAAAACATCTGTTCTATTGCTGGGTGACATGAACCACCCTTTGCCATGAATGAACCCCTGCTCTGCTTTGCTGACAGGGGCCTAAATCTCTCAAAATCCTCTGTTGTATTGCTGGGTGACATGAACCCCCTTTTGCCGTGAATGAACCCCTGCTCTGCATTGCTGACAGGGGCCTAAATCTCTCAAAATCCTCTGTTGTATTGCTGGGTGACATGATCCCCCTTTTGCCGTGAATGAACCCCTGCTGTGCCTGGGTGACAGGGGCCTATATCTCTCAAAATCCTCTGTTGTATTGCTGGGTGACATGAACCCCCTTTTGCCGTGAATGAACCCCTGCTCTGCATTGCTGACAGGGGCCTAAATCTCTCAAAATCCTCTGTTCTATTGCTGGGTGACATGAACCCCCTTTTGCCGTGAATGAACCCCTGCTCTGCATGGCTGATAGGGGCCTAAATCTCTCAAAATCCTCTGTTGTATTGCTGGGTGACATGATCCCCCTTTTGCCGTGAATGAACCCCTGCTGTGCCTGGGTGACAGGGGCCTAAATCTCTCAAAATCCTCTGTTCTATTGCTGGGTGACATGAACCCCCTTTTGCCATGAATAAACCCCTGCTCTGCATTGCTGACAGGGAACTAAATTTAGTGAAAACATCTGTTACTGATCGGAAGATGCGCGACTACAAGCGCACACTGTTGATAGCATTCCCACCTGACAGCGGGGGCACAGTGGAAGCACAAGGCGAAGGAGGAGGAAGAGGTCGCCAACGCAGCTGGGGCACCACCAGCACCTGAGAAGGCAGGGTTAGCATGGCCAAAATGTGGAAAAGCTTTGTCAGCCGTGGAGGTGCTGACCTGCCCTGCAGCCTGTGTATAGTCTGAACGTGTGTTTAGTACGGCAGAGAGCATTATCACAGGCTGCAGCCAATGTGGACAAGCTTACATTTATTAAAATGAATCAGGCATGGATCCCACAGGATTTGTCCGTACCTTGTGCAGAATAGACATTTATACCAGCCTCAACCATCCATTCTTGTACTCAAGTGCACTTATTCTTTGTTTTATTTTGTTATATGTCCCAATATTTTGGGGGATACCCCAATTTAAAAATAAAAAATAACACAAATCAGTGTTGGCTACCTATTCCTCCTTCACCGCCGCTTCCACCTACACCCCCCCGTCAACCTACACTGCCACATCCACCCATTCACAGCCTCCTCAACCTCCTACTCCTAGATCCAGATTGTTATTTAAAAATTTTCTGTATTTTATGTTATTTTAAGTCATTTCCCTATCCACATTTGTTTGCAGAACAGTTGTCATGCTCTTAAGCACATTTTGATGCCTTTTTCAGCCCTCTAGCCCTTTCCAGGACTATTTTAGAGCCATTTTAGTGCCCAAAAGTTTGGGTCCCTATTGACTTCAATGGGGTTCGGGTTCGGGGTCAAGTTCGGGTCAAGTTCGGGTCCCGAACCTGAACTTTTTTTTCAAGTTCGGCCGAACCTGCCGAACCCAAACATCCAGGTGTCCGCTCAACTCTAGTCTTAATCTTTTGATCAGGACTGTATTTGCATGTTAAAAGGCATGCTTCTCTTTTTTACTTGGATTCTAGAACAAGATTCTTATATACATTTCCCCTAACTGTTCAGGGCCATGTTTGGTAAATCCCATAATTACAGAAATGACTGCAAGCAAATATTGTCAGGATCGGTCATCAATATCTGATCATCGGGGGTCTGACACCCGGCATCCCCGCCGTTCAGCTGTTACACTATGCATTGGCTCCCCTGTAGCGGTGGTGTAGTGTAATTACAAGTGTTCGTTCCATTCAAGTGAATGGAACGAGTACTTGTCATTACAGTGTACCAACGAGAGACTTCTGAGATGATGGGCAGTGTAATGAAGAAGAAGCAATGCTTGCTTGGAGCGCCACCTCCTCTTCAAACAGCTGATCAATGGGGGTGCTGTGTGTCAGGTCCCACGCAGATCAGATATTACCTATCCTGACAATACGTCATCAGTATGTATAGCCTGCACAATCCCTTTAATATTCCTACATGGTTATTAGACTATGTTATACAGTATGCCATTATCTATCTATCTATTTATCTATCTACTGTATCTGCATATTATCTGTCTATCTATCTATCTATCTATCTATCTATCTATCTGCATATTATCTGTCTATCTATCTATCTATCTATCTATCTATCTGCATATTATCTGTCTATCTATCTGTCTATCTATCTCCTATCTTTCTATCTATTGTCTATATATCTAGTATATATACATATACACACACACAGGGTGAGCCAAAAGTCTCAGGACACCCTTTTATTTAAGAAACTAAAGGGAAAATGAAATATCTGAATACCCAAGCAAGTAATGGGTGAGGCTATGTCCGAAACATGGCCCCCATCTTGAAAGCAAGGGCAAATTTTTCCAATGGGAAAAGGGTCATGTACAGTAGCATAGCAAAGAACACTAAAATTTTCTCAGAAATCAATTGCCACAATCAGAATTGCAATATCTCTGAGGTTCAAAAGTGAAACTTAAAAACGTCAAAATCCTGTGTTCAGAATCGCGAATACGAATATATAGCACTATTTTCTAAAAATTTGCAAATTCTTATAGTGGCTATATACGCGATTAAAATTTGCGATTCGAATATTCGCGCTCAACACTATTCAGCACCAGGGACAACACATTGAACACTTTAAATAGCGGAGCATCCCAGGGAACATTCCCGGTTGTTATTGTTGTGTGTCCTGCAACTTTTGACTCAACCTGTATACATGTATATATTGTATATATAATTTCTGCCGATGCAATGAGCCTAGATATGGTGACTGATAGCTCTTAATATCCATGAATTCAGTTCTTATTCAAGATTCAGTCTATTAGTCTGACAAAAGTTTGTATTATTTTTTCCCTTCTAACTTCAATATCAGACAGCAGGCCATTATGGCATATATAATGCACCTCGGCTACTGTCAGGTTACTTAATAGACCTTTTATTTTATTGCATTGTGTACAAAACGCCAAGATAAATAAAGCCATCTGCTTCTATGTTCTGTTCTATGGCTGTTTTAATGATCATCCCACAGGTTGTGATGAAACTGCCATGAAAATCAATCCTGCCTTAGCAGCAGATGGAGGTCTGTCCTAAACCATAGAGTTTTTAGTTATCTTTCATAGGAAACAAACTTATTTTCTAGGCTTTATATCACATATAATAATAAAAAGTAGTGGGTAAGCCAGACCAGAATGATAACTTTTGCTATTTACTTTCAAGAGAACATACCAGACACAATAATGAGATATCTAAAGTTTGATTGGGGCACTTACAGTACAATTGTACATTTACAATGCATTTGGAAAGTCTATAAAGTAGAGATGAGCAAATTGATTCTAAACTCATCAGATTCTTTACAAATAAAAAGAAAAATTGTCTGCCATAGGAATCCAAAGCTTTTGCTATTATTTTTGGACAAATCACATAAAAACAGCAGGAAAAACCATGAGGGAGGAAGAAGAGGAAGGATCACATGACACTGGGAGGAAGTAACATAGTAACATGGTAACAGTTTATTATAAGTCTGTGAAGGTTCTCATTTATTCAGGTCATGGTATATCTGTAAAGAATAAATCAAGGCAACTGGACTTACTGTAGATTTCTTGAAAACGTTTCACTCGTTCTTCCAACGAGCTTTCTCAATTCTGAGTGACTGTACAAGATTCTCTGGGAATAAATATGTAACTGAATCAACATCTGGTAATTATACCCAGCATGGGGTCAGAGGTCATTATACCCAGCATGGGGTCAAAGGTGTTGATTCAATTATCCTAATTGGAGTCAGTGGGTGACAATGACCTCCCAGAAAAAGGTGTCAAGACAGAATTGTATGTGGCAGACAATAGAAGGAGGCCATCTATGTAAAAATGGAGAAGCCAAGCTTGAATAGAGGCGGGGGGGATTAGACATCTATTGTCTGCCACATACAATGCTGTCTTGACACCTTTTTCTGGGAGGTCATTGTCACCTACTGACTCCAATTAGGATAATGGAATCAACACCTTTGACCCCATGCTGGGTATAATGACCTCTGACCCCTTGCTGGGTATAATTACCAGATGTTGATTCAGTTACATATTTATTCCCAGAGAATCTTGTACAGTCACTCAGAATTGAGAAAGCTCGTTGGAAGAACGAGTGAAAGGTTTTCAAGAAATCTACAGTAAGTCCAGTTGCCTTGATTTATTCTTTACAGATAGTTTATTATAAGGCTAAAAAAAAGACATCCGTCCATCCAGTTTAGCCTGTTATTCTGCAAAGCAAAAACCCCATGAGGTAGAAGCCAATTTTCCTTATTTTAGGGGGAAAATTCCTTCCTGACACCAATGAGAATTCTGGATCAACGACCTCTCCAGAAATCTAATAACTATAAGCTGTAATATTATTAAAGAAATACATCCAGGACCCTCTTGAACTCTTTTAGTGAACTCACCATCACCACCATCTCAGGCAGAGAGTTCCATTGTCTTACTGCTCATATTGTAAAGAATCCTCTTCTATGTTCCTGTAGACATTGAGTATTTCACCTCGTCACTTGCATTATTCCTTCCCATGTGCAGAACCTTACATTTGTCAGTGTTAAACCTCATCTGCCACTTCTCTGCCCAAGCCTCCAATCTATCCAGATCCCTCTGTAGCAGTATACTGTCCTCTTCCATCTTAATTACTTTACCCAATTTAGTGTTATTTGCCCAATACTGACCCCTGAGGTACTCCACTAGTGACAGTGACCCAATCTGAGTGTGTACCGTTAATAACCACCCTCTGTTTTCTATCACTGAGCCAGTTACTTACCCACATATAGACATTTTCCTCCAGTCAAGCATTATCATTGTATGTACTAACCTTTTATGTGGCACAGTATCAAATGTTTTGGAGTAGTCAAGATACAGTATATGACATCCATAGATTCACCGCGGTCAAGTCTAGAACTTACCTCATTATTGAAACTGATTAAATTACACTGATGAGCAAAAGGGTAACAATTAGTGTTGGGCGAGCATGCTCGGCAGACCACAAATTTTACTCGAGAATGGCAATGCTCGGCACATCGCGGTGTTCGGCCAGATACCGCGTGTGCTCAAGCGCGATGCTCGAGTCTCCTCCCCGCACGTTTGTATATAGCACCCGATGACACGTGTTCGGCTCAGTCTTTGTCAGGGAGAGCTGGAGAACAGAAGGGAGAGATAGTGTATGGAAATAGGAATATTTTAGCTTTTATACTTGTTATAGACCCAAAAGTCTTTTTAAGGACTATAGTTGTATCTGGCAGCAATATATATTTTTAGCGCAACCTGCACTAAATAGCTTGCAATTGTTTGGCTGCTGCAGACAGTGACATTACCTGCGCTACATCTCCTGTGTAATGTTTGCCCATCTTAAATATCAGTGACATTAATTCAGTGTAATTTTTTATTAGCTGCTGGTAAAAGCGACATTACTTGTGCTATACCTCCTGTTTAACGTGTACGAATCCTGAATATCAGTGACATTCATTCAGTGTAATTTTTTTATTAGGCGGTGGTGACAGCGACATTACTTGTGCTATACCTCCTGTTTAATGTGTGCGCATAGTAAATATCAGTAACATTCATTCAGTGTAATTTTTTATTAGGCGGTGGTGACAGCGACATTACTTGCGCTATACCTCCTGTTTAACGTGTGCGCATCCTAAAAATATCTGTGACATTCTGTGTACTTTATTTGCGCATACACTTGCAAAACCTGTGTTACTGTACGTGTGACATACTTGCAAGCATATACTGTATACCATTTAATATGCGCAAGGCGAGCAGTAAGGGAAGGGGAAGTGGCCGTGTTGCTGATGGTGCACGCAGAGGCCATGGCCCTGGGCGCAGTGAAACTGTTCCTGCTGCTAGAGCACAAGAAACACACTCATCCACGATAACTAGCTTCATGTCCCAGTTTGCAGGGCGGCGCAGGACACTACTTTCGAAGTCAGACCAGTGCGACCAGGTGGTCGGTTGAATTGCAGCAGATAATGCTTCCAGTCGATTAAGCACCACCCTGTCTTCCACAAAGTCCAGTCTCAGTAGCCAAGAGTCTGGTAAACAGAATCCTCACCCTGATACTCCTTCCATCCACCATGGAGAGTCTTGGCAAACAAGTGATCCCACACTTGGATATTCCGAGGAGCTGTTTTCATCGCCATTCCTTAATTTGTTCCTCTCGACAAGCCCACTTGCAGAGGGACATAAGGAGATCTTGTGCCCTGATTCCCAAACTCTGGAGCATCCACAGTCAGAAGAAGATGACGGCGGGGAACGGCAATTAGTGTTTCACAAGGTGGATGATGATGATGAGACACAATTGCCAATAAGTCAACCGCAATTAGTGTCTCAAGAGGTTTATGATGAGGATGAGACATATTTGTCAATAACTGAGGTTGTTGTTAGGTCAACGAGTCAGGAGGATGACCAGAGTGAGGAAGCGGAAGAGGAGGTGCTGGACGATGAAGTCACTGACCCAACCTGGGAAGATGGCAAGCTGAGTGAGGACAGCAGTACAGAGGGGGAGGGATCCACAGCACCGCAACAGGCTGGAAGAGGCAGTGGGGTGGCAAAAGAGAGAAGGCGGGCCACACCAAACAGGCCCGCAACTGTTCCACGGAGCACCCCCTTGCAGCAATCTCCCTTGCCAAGGGTTAGGTGTTCTGCAGTCTGGCGCTTTTTTGAGAAAAGTGCGGACGATAAAAGAATTGTCATTTGCAACCTGTGCCGTACCAAAATGAGCAGGGGCGTGAACATTAGCAACCTCACCACCACCAGCATGATCCGCCACATGGCATCAAAGCACCCTAATAGGTGGGCCGAACGCCTGGGTCTACAACCAGTGTCTGCGGGTCACACCACTGCCTCCTCTTCCACTGTGTCACGTGCTGGCCAATCCGCTGTCCAAGATGCAGGCCCGGATGCCTCCCGCCATGCACCTGGACCTTCGCAAGCACCATCAGCTAGCACATCCACTTCTGTATCCCAGCGCAGCGTACAGATATCTATACCCCAGGCCTTTGAACGAAAGCAAAGATAAATAAAGCCATCTGCTTCTATGTTCTGTTCTATGGCTGTTTTAATGATCATCCCACAGGTTGTGATGAAACTGCCATGAAAATCAATCCTGCCTTAGCAGCAGATGGAGGTCTGTCCTAAACCATAGAGTTTTTAGTTATCTTTCATAGGAAACAAACTTATTTTCTAGGCTTTATATCACATATAATAATAAAAAGTAGTGGGTAAGCCAGACCAGAATGATAACTTTTGCTATTTACTTTCAAGAGAACATACCAGACACAATAATGAGATATCTAAAGTTTGATTGGGGCACTTACAGTACAATTGTACATTTACAATGCATTTGGAAAGTCTATAAAGTAGAGATGAGCAAATTGATTCTAAACTCATCAGATTCTTTACAAATAAAAAGAAAAATTGTCTGCCATAGGAATCCAAAGCTTTTGCTATTATTTTTGGACAAATCACATAAAAACAGCAGGAAAAACCATGAGGGAGGAAGAAGAGGAAGGATCACATGACACTGGGAGGAAGTAACATAGTAACATGGTAACAGTTTATTATAAGTCTGTGAAGGTTCTCATTTATTCAGGTCATGGTATATCTGTAAAGAATAAATCAAGGCAACTGGACTTACTGTAGATTTCTTGAAAACGTTTCACTCGTTCTTCCAACGAGCTTTCTCAATTCTGAGTGACTGTACAAGATTCTCTGGGAATAAATATGTAACTGAATCAACATCTGGTAATTATACCCAGCATGGGGTCAGAGGTCATTATACCCAGCATGGGGTCAAAGGTGTTGATTCAATTATCCTAATTGGAGTCAGTGGGTGACAATGACCTCCCAGAAAAAGGTGTCAAGACAGAATTGTATGTGGCAGACAATAGAAGGAGGCCATCTATGTAAAAATGGAGAAGCCAAGCTTGAATAGAGGCGGGGGGGATTAGACATCTATTGTCTGCCACATACAATGCTGTCTTGACACCTTTTTCTGGGAGGTCATTGTCACCTACTGACTCCAATTAGGATAATGGAATCAACACCTTTGACCCCATGCTGGGTATAATGACCTCTGACCCCTTGCTGGGTATAATTACCAGATGTTGATTCAGTTACATATTTATTCCCAGAGAATCTTGTACAGTCACTCAGAATTGAGAAAGCTCGTTGGAAGAACGAGTGAAAGGTTTTCAAGAAATCTACAGTAAGTCCAGTTGCCTTGATTTATTCTTTACAGATAGTTTATTATAAGGCTAAAAAAAAGACATCCGTCCATCCAGTTTAGCCTGTTATTCTGCAAAGCAAAAACCCCATGAGGTAGAAGCCAATTTTCCTTATTTTAGGGGGAAAATTCCTTCCTGACACCAATGAGAATTCTGGATCAACGACCTCTCCAGAAATCTAATAACTATAAGCTGTAATATTATTAAAGAAATACATCCAGGACCCTCTTGAACTCTTTTAGTGAACTCACCATCACCACCATCTCAGGCAGAGAGTTCCATTGTCTTACTGCTCATATTGTAAAGAATCCTCTTCTATGTTCCTGTAGACATTGAGTATTTCACCTCGTCACTTGCATTATTCCTTCCCATGTGCAGAACCTTACATTTGTCAGTGTTAAACCTCATCTGCCACTTCTCTGCCCAAGCCTCCAATCTATCCAGATCCCTCTGTAGCAGTATACTGTCCTCTTCCATCTTAATTACTTTACCCAATTTAGTGTTATTTGCCCAATACTGACCCCTGAGGTACTCCACTAGTGACAGTGACCCAATCTGAGTGTGTACCGTTAATAACCACCCTCTGTTTTCTATCACTGAGCCAGTTACTTACCCACATATAGACATTTTCCTCCAGTCAAGCATTATCATTGTATGTACTAACCTTTTATGTGGCACAGTATCAAATGTTTTGGAGTAGTCAAGATACAGTATATGACATCCATAGATTCACCGCGGTCAAGTCTAGAACTTACCTCATTATTGAAACTGATTAAATTACACTGATGAGCAAAAGGGTAACAATTAGTGTTGGGCGAGCATGCTCGGCAGACCACAAATTTTACTCGAGAATGGCAATGCTCGGCACATCGCGGTGTTCGGCCAGATACCGCGTGTGCTCAAGCGCGATGCTCGAGTCTCCTCCCCGCACGTTTGTATATAGCACCCGATGACACGTGTTCGGCTCAGTCTTTGTCAGGGAGAGCTGGAGAACAGAAGGGAGAGATAGTGTATGGAAATAGGAATATTTTAGCTTTTATACTTGTTATAGACCCAAAAGTCTTTTTAAGGACTATAGTTGTATCTGGCAGCAATATATATTTTTAGCGCAACCTGCACTAAATAGCTTGCAATTGTTTGGCTGCTGCAGACAGTGACATTACCTGCGCTACATCTCCTGTGTAATGTTTGCCCATCTTAAATATCAGTGACATTAATTCAGTGTAATTTTTTATTAGCTGCTGGTAAAAGCGACATTACTTGTGCTATACCTCCTGTTTAACGTGTACGAATCCTGAATATCAGTGACATTCATTCAGTGTAATTTTTTTATTAGGCGGTGGTGACAGCGACATTACTTGTGCTATACCTCCTGTTTAATGTGTGCGCATAGTAAATATCAGTAACATTCATTCAGTGTAATTTTTTATTAGGCGGTGGTGACAGCGACATTACTTGCGCTATACCTCCTGTTTAACGTGTGCGCATCCTAAAAATATCTGTGACATTCTGTGTACTTTATTTGCGCATACACTTGCAAAACCTGTGTTACTGTACGTGTGACATACTTGCAAGCATATACTGTATACCATTTAATATGCGCAAGGCGAGCAGTAAGGGAAGGGGAAGTGGCCGTGTTGCTGATGGTGCACGCAGAGGCCATGGCCCTGGGCGCAGTGAAACTGTTCCTGCTGCTAGAGCACAAGAAACACACTCATCCACGATAACTAGCTTCATGTCCCAGTTTGCAGGGCGGCGCAGGACACTACTTTCGAAGTCAGACCAGTGCGACCAGGTGGTCGGTTGAATTGCAGCAGATAATGCTTCCAGTCGATTAAGCACCACCCTGTCTTCCACAAAGTCCAGTCTCAGTAGCCAAGAGTCTGGTAAACAGAATCCTCACCCTGATACTCCTTCCATCCACCATGGAGAGTCTTGGCAAACAAGTGATCCCACACTTGGATATTCCGAGGAGCTGTTTTCATCGCCATTCCTTAATTTGTTCCTCTCGACAAGCCCACTTGCAGAGGGACATAAGGAGATCTTGTGCCCTGATTCCCAAACTCTGGAGCATCCACAGTCAGAAGAAGATGACGGCGGGGAACGGCAATTAGTGTTTCACAAGGTGGATGATGATGATGAGACACAATTGCCAATAAGTCAACCGCAATTAGTGTCTCAAGAGGTTTATGATGAGGATGAGACATATTTGTCAATAACTGAGGTTGTTGTTAGGTCAACGAGTCAGGAGGATGACCAGAGTGAGGAAGCGGAAGAGGAGGTGCTGGACGATGAAGTCACTGACCCAACCTGGGAAGATGGCAAGCTGAGTGAGGACAGCAGTACAGAGGGGGAGGGATCCACAGCACCGCAACAGGCTGGAAGAGGCAGTGGGGTGGCAAAAGAGAGAAGGCGGGCCACACCAAACAGGCCCGCAACTGTTCCACGGAGCACCCCCTTGCAGCAATCTCCCTTGCCAAGGGTTAGGTGTTCTGCAGTCTGGCGCTTTTTTGAGAAAAGTGCGGACGATAAAAGAATTGTCATTTGCAACCTGTGCCGTACCAAAATGAGCAGGGGCGTGAACATTAGCAACCTCACCACCACCAGCATGATCCGCCACATGGCATCAAAGCACCCTAATAGGTGGGCCGAACGCCTGGGTCTACAACCAGTGTCTGCGGGTCACACCACTGCCTCCTCTTCCACTGTGTCACGTGCTGGCCAATCCGCTGTCCAAGATGCAGGCCCGGATGCCTCCCGCCATGCACCTGGACCTTCGCAAGCACCATCAGCTAGCACATCCACTTCTGTATCCCAGCGCAGCGTACAGATATCTATACCCCAGGCCTTTGAACGAAAGCGCAAATACCCAGCCACCCACCCACCCACAGACCATAGCACTAAATGCGCACCTTTCCAAATTACTGGCCCTGGAAATTTTGCCATTTAGGCTTGTGGACACTGAGGTTGTCCCGCTGTACTCTGTCCACAGCCGGCAATATTTTTCAAGGTCTGGAGTCCCAGCCTTACACCTGCATGTGTCCCATAACATCACCCATGCCCTGACCAATGCAGTTATTGGGAAGGTCCACTTAACGACTGACACATGGACAAGTGCTTTTGGCCAGGGATGCTACATTTTCCTGACGGCACAGGAATGTTGTGGATGCCAGGAGCGAGTCATACCCTGGGATGGCACAGGTGCTACCGACGCCAATGATTGCGGGCCCTACTTCCATCAGGGTTTCCGCCGCCACCTATGTTAGTGACTGCAACCCCCCTTCTCTTCCTCCGCCTCCTCCTCCACTTCCACCTCTGAATTATCATCTTGCAGCACCAGTCAGCCATTAGTAAGTAGCTGGAAGCAGTGTGCACTGCAGTGGGGAAGCGGTAAAAGGCTGTGCTTAAACTTATCTGCTTAGGTGACAAACAGCACACTGCCGCAGAGCTGTGGCAGGGGATAAGTGACCAGACTGAGCTGTGGCTCTCGCCACTCAACCTAGAACCAGGCATGGTTGGGTCTGATAATGGCCGTAACTTGGTGGCGGCTTTGGAGCTCGGTAAGCTCACACACATACCATGCCTAGCCCACGTTTTCAACCTAGTGGTTCAGCGGTTTCTCAAAGCCTACCGCAATTTGCCTGAGCTACTGGTGAAGGTGCACCGTGTGTGTTCCTATTTCCGCAAGTCATCGACAGCTTCGGCCGGTCTGGCAACGCTGCAGCAGAGCTTGCAATTGCCAGCTCACAAAGTGTTGTGTGATGTGAGCACGCACTGGAACTCGACGTTCCACATGTTGGCCAGGCTTTGTGAGCAGTAGTGGAATACCAGCTGCAACATGGTTGTTGCCTTTCCAGTCAGCTTCCGCTCTTAGCAAGTCTGACCTCTATGAGGTTTTGCTGAACTTTGAGGAATCAACACAGATGGTGAGCGGCGATAACGATATTATCAGCGTAACCATCTCACTTCTGTGTCTACTGAAACGCTTGCTGCTCACAATTAAGGCGGGCGCTTTGCATGTGGAAGAGGTGGAAATGGGGGAAGACAGTACACAGGGTGATATCCAGACTATTCTCAGTTCATCTTCTCAGTGCGAATTGGATGATGATGAGGAGGAGGAGCAGGAGACGGTTGCCTCCGCTACAGAGGGTAGTACCCATGGAAGTTTTATTCCATCTGTTCAGCGTGGATGTGTAGACGAGGAGGAAGAGGATGAGGAGATTGAGAGTCATTCTTCTGATGAAGACAGCGAAATCTTGTCTTTTGGGACTCTATGTTAGGCTGCCTTTCCCTTGACCCTTACGTTGTACGCATTTTGGCCAACAACGATTACTGGTTGTTCACCTTCTCGAACCCCGCTACAAAGAGAACTTCTCATCTCTCATTCCTGTGGTGGAGAGGACAAGCAAAATAGTGCAATACCAGAAGGTCCTTGTGGAAAAAGTACTCCAAAATTTCCATTTGACAACGCTGGCTGCAGAGTACGTAGTTTCTTGATCAACCAAGGAGGGGAGACGAGGGAAACACACAGCAGTTCCAACAGAGGCAGGGCAACACTCTCCAAGGCCTGGGGCATTTTTATGACACCCCGCCAGCACCCTCAACCTGATGCGTGGCCTAGTGTCACAAGGAGGGAAAAATTTTGAAAGATGGTGAAGGAGTAGGTAGCAGACCATGTCAGCGTCCTCAGTGATCCCTCTGTGCATTACAACTATTGGGTGTCCAAGCTGGACACGTGGCAAACTGCCTTGGAGGTGCTGGCCTGCTCCGCTGCCAGCGTTTTGTCACAGCGTGTATTTAGAGCTGCTGGGGACATAATAACTGATAATCGCATCCGCCTGTCAACTGAAAATGGTGACCGGTTGACTCTTATAAAAATGAACAAGGCCTGGATTGCCCCTGACATCTCCATTCCACCAGAGGATAGTGTCTGAACATAAAGGCACTTTAAATGTGGCTTTTATGGTGTATTGAATACACTGTATTCCCATGCACCCCTTTCACCACTAAAAAGGGTATATGGTTCAATCTCCCTTTTCTTGACCTGCTCCTCCTCCTCCATCATATCAACATGCTTATTAGGCTGCCCTCGCTCCTAATGTTTTAGAGGGTCAGCTCAGCAGCGGGCCCTCACCCATAATGTTTTTGAGGGTCACCAGCAGGCCCTCAATCATAACGTTTTAGAGTGTCAGCTCAGCAGCAGTCCCTCACCCCTAAATTTTTTAGATGGTCAGCTTGGCAGCAGGCCCTCGCCCACAAATTTTTTTAGATGGTCAGCTTGGTAGCAGGCTCTCGCCCACTAAATTTTTTAGATGGTCAGCTTGGCAGCAGGCCCTCGCCCACAATTTTTTTTAGATGGTCAGCTCGGCAGCAGGCCCTTGCCCACAACATTTTTTAGATGGTCAGCTTGACAGCAGGCCCTCACAACTAATGTTTTAGATGGTCAGCTCAGCAGCAGACCCTCACCCCTAATGTTTTAGATGGTCAGATCAGCAGCAGGCCCTCACCCCTAATGTTTTAGAGGGTCACCAGAAGGCCCTTGCTCCTAATGTTTTTGAGGGTCACCAGCAGGCCATCAATTATAATGTTTCAAGGGTGTGTATGTTGCCCTTCTTTAAGTGTAATAAAGGGTGTATTGGAGTGCCGGTTCCTTGTAATTTTTGGCAGCCCTTTCCCTTAGTTCATAGGCTTTATGAGTGTAGGAGTCCCACTACCTGAACAATTGTACCACAATGTGAACGAGGCCCTCCTTTATACAGGTTGAATCGGAGTGCCTCTTCCTTGTAATTTTTGGCAGCACTTGCACTTTATATACCAGTAAATATACAGGAAAGAATGTTTCCTAACAATTTTTTCTCAAAAAACGATTTTATCTTCGGTTTGGTGCGTATAATTGTCTGTCTGTAAAAGTGGCGTTCTACTCAGACAACATCATTTCTAGCAGCGACCTGGGAGCCCAAGATGCATCCAGACATCCTCCCTATGCTGTTCCCGAACCATTTCCATCAATTTCTGACCTTTTTCTATGAACCAGACACCCTCCCCTCTTCAGAGCAGGGGGTGCCTAGTTTAATGCTTGGGTTCTCCCATTGACTTCCATTGTGCTTGGATGCTCGGTAGAGCACCCCAGTATCCTGAAGTGTTCTACTTGAGCACCCGAGCACTTTGGTGCTCGACCAACACTAGTAACAATGTTTTGAACTTTTGACTTCCAGGCATATCTCACCATCCACTACAGCTTCAAACTTGAGACTACCATCATTTTATAGACAATCATCTTGGCTATCTAATACATGAATTGGACTTGCAACTATCTATTTAGCAAATGATTAGTTATGCAGATTCTTGTCATCTAACTGCATTGTTACTGTTTTGCTTCTTAAATTCTAAATTAAAATTTTTATTATTTTGTTAGTATTTTGTAAATCCACCTTTGGCTTTCAACATTGCCTGAATCCTTCTGGGAAGCTCTCGATCAGATTCAAGCATATATTGACCTAAACCTGTTCCCAGATCTCTTCTACACATTCCCAATGTTGGTGCATACTGCTCGAATTACTTGGGTACGAATAAAGCTTTTTCTTCAACTCTACCCACAAGTGTTCAATTTGGTTGAGGTCTGACACCTCTACTTCATTGTCATTGAATCATTTCTTCACCAATCTCGATGTATGCTTTGGGTCGTAGTCCTGCTGGAACCCTACGTCATCCTTTTCATACCCATAGTACTCGAGTGTACGAAGTAACTCGTCTTGTAGGATACTCACATATAGCTCAGCATTGAGACCACCATCGATCCTGGTCAAGTATCCAATGCCTCAGGGCTCGTTCACACAAACGTTTTTTGCGTTCCGTATACACGCACGCACATACACACGCAGACACACACTCCCCTATGGCCCGCCGGATGTTCTCGGCCAAGGAGTCATACGCCCAGCTTGCCTCCGACTCCGAGAGTCCTAGTGAGGACGAGGATGACCCCACTTTCCTTTTGTCATCCGTGTCCTCCTCATCATCTAGCGATGATGATGAGCCCCCAAGGCGCCAGAGACGCCGCGAGGCGGAGCAAGGGGACCGCCATGCTAGGGACCCTGTGGCCCACCCTAGTACGAGCAGCTCTGGGGCTCGTACTAGTTTTCCGGCCCACCAGTTAAATTCACCGGAGCCCCCTGCCAGTGAACTTGTCTGGTGTACCCCAGAGCGTTTTGAGCCCGTGATTCCTGATTTTGTAGGCCAACCAGGAATCCAGATTTCCACAGTGGGCTTCACTGAATATGACTACTTTAGTCTTTTTTTCAGTGACCACTTTGTAAATCTAATGGTAGAGCAAACACCTTTTTGGCTAGGCCCAGTGGCTGGACCCCGGTCAGTGCAGCCGAGATGAGGACATTTTGGAGCCTCGTGCTGCACATGGGCCTAGTCAAGAAACCTAGTGTCAGGCATTACTGGAGTGGGGACGTCCTCTACCAGACCCCACTTTACAGTACTGCCATGACACACTCCCGGTTTGAGGCCATCCGGAAATGTCTGCATTATTCAGATAAAGCAGCATGTCCCCCTTCCCCAAGGTGATCCTGCCTATGACCACCTGTACAAAATCAGGCCGGTCATCAATCACTTTGGGGCCAAATTTGTACAGGCCTATGTACCTGGAAGGGAGGTCGTGGTTGATGAGTCTCTCATTGCGTTCAAGGGGAGACCCATTTTCCGCCAGTATGTTTCATCAAAGCGGGCGAGGTATGGAGTAAAGCTGTACAAACTTTGTGAGAGTACCTCAGTTTACACTTTCAATACGGGCGAGATTCCCGTATTAAAACCCCAGAATTAGAGATGTCGCAAACATAAAATTTTCCGTTCGCGAACGGCGAACGCGAATTTCCGCAAATGTTCACGAACCGGGCGAACCGCCATAGACTTTAATAGGCAGGCAAATTTTAAAACCCACAGGGACTCTTTCTGGCCACAATAGTGATGGAAAAGTTGTTTCAAGGGGACTAACACCTGGACTGTGGCATGCCGGAGGGGGATCCATGGCAAAACTCCCATGGAAAATTACGTAGTTGACGCAGAGTCGGGTTTTAATCCATAAAGGGCATAAATCACCTAACATTCCTAATTTGTTTGGAATAACATGCTTTAACCCCTTAAGGACCCAGGACGTACCGGTACGCCCTATTTCCCGAGTCCTTAAGGACCGAGGACGTACCGGTACGTCCTGACTTAAAATCGGAATTCCGGCGCCGCGGGGGTTAATCGGAACGGGATTTCGGCTGAAATCATTCAGCCGGCATCCCGTAACAATGCAGGGGGGGTCATTTGACCCCCCCATATCGGCGATCGCAGCAAACCGTAGGTCAATTCAGACCTGCGGTTTGCTGCGCTTCTTGCAGTTTCTGATCCCTGCGGTGCCTGACCGCGGGGATCAGAAACTTTAGAGTGGCTAAAATCAATATTTTTCGCAGTGTGTCGCAGGCGGTGGGGGCGTTGCGGGAGGCGGGCAGTGCGGCAGGCGGGATCGCGATCCCCCGCCCGCCTCCCCCATGAACGATCGTTGGCTTCTAGTGGGTATACCAGGGTGCCAGCACATTGCTGGCACCCTGGTATAAACGGCTGACATCTGTGCAGATGTCAGCCGTTTAACCCTTTCCATACCGCGGTCCGTACGGACCGCTGTATGGAAAAAGTTAACTGTCATCGGTCAGGGAGCTCCCTCCCTCTCCATCGGGGGGCTGCTGTGCCTTTGCAGCCCCCCGATGGAGAGGGAAAGAGCCCCCCGACAGCCCCCCTCAGCCCTGTGCTTACCCTTCCCCGTCTGCGAAGTTGTGGCAGACGGGGAAGGTTCCCATGGCAACAGGACGCCTGCAGTCCATGGTGCTGAACAGATCTATGCTAAAAGCATAGATCTGTTCAGTGTAAGTAAAATACAATACAGAACAATATATATTGTACTGTACTGTATTATACAGACATCAGACCCACTGGATCTTCAAGAACCAAGTGGGTCTGGGTCACAAAAATGTAAAAAAATGTGAAAAAAGTTAAGATAAAAAAAAAACATTTATCACTGAATAAAAATTAAAAAAATAAAATACACTACACATATTAGGTATCGCCGCGTCCGTAACGACCTGATCTATAAAACGGTCATGTTAATTTCCCCGCACGGTGAACGCCATAAAAATAAAAAAATAAAAACTATGAGAAAATTGAAATTTTGCCCACCTTACTTCCCAAAAAAGGTAATAAAAGTGATCAAAAAAGTCGCATGTACGCCAAAATAGAACCAATCAAACCGTCATCTCATCCCGCAAAAAATGAGACCCTACTCAAGATAATCGCCCAAAAACTGAAAAAACTATGGCTCTTAGACTATGGAAACACTAAAACATGATTTTTTTTTGTTTCAAAAATGAAATCATTGTGTAAAACTTACATACATAAAAACAAGTATACATATTAGGTATCGCCGCGTCCGTATCGACCGGCTCTATAAAAATATCACATGACCTAACCCCTCAGGTGACCACCATAAAAAAATAAAAACAAAAACGGTGTAAAAAAAGCAATTTTTTGCCATCTTACGTCACAAAAAGTGTAATAGCGAGCGATCAAAAAGTCATATGCACCCCAAAATAGTGCCAATCAAACCGTCATCTCATCCCGCAAAAAATGAGACCCTACTCAAGATAATCGCCCAAAAACTGATAAAACTATGGCTCTTAGACTATGGAGACACTAAAACATTTTTTTGGTTTTAAAAATGAATTTATTGTATAAAACTTACATAAATAAAAAAAATTGAATACATATTAGGTATCGCCGCGTCCGTGACAACCTGCTCTATAAAATTACCACATGATAAAACCTGTCAGATGAATGTTGTAAATAACAAAAAAAAAAACGTGCCAAAAAAGCTATTTCTTGTTACCTTGCTGCACAAAAAGTGTAATATAGAGCAACCAAAAATCATATGTACCCTAAACTAGTACCAACAAAACTGCCACCCTATCCCGTAGTTTCTAAAATGGAGTCACTTTTTTGGAGTTTCTACTCTAGGGGTGCATCAGGGGGGCTTCAAATGGGACATGGTGTCAAAAAACCAGTCCAGCAAAATCTGCCTTCCAAAAACCGTATGGCATTCCTTTCCTTCTGCGCCCTGCCGTGTGCCCGTACAGCGGTTTACGACCACATATGGGGTGTTTCTGTAAACTACAGAATCAGGGCCATAAATAATGAGTTTTGTTTGGCTGTTAACCCTTGCTTTGTAACTGGAAAAATAATATTAAAATGGAAAATCTGCCAAAAATGTGAAATTTTGAAATTGTGTCTCTATTTTCCATTAAATCTTGTGCAACACCTAAAGGGTTAAAAAAGTTTGTAAAATCAGTTTTGAATAGCTTGAGGGGTGTAGTTTCTTAGATGGGGTCACTTTTATGGAGTTTCTACTATAGGGGTGCATCAGGGGGGCTTCAAATTGGACATGGTGTAAAAAAAAACAGTCCAGCAAAACCTGCCTTCCAAAAACCAAACAACGCACCTTTCACTCTACGCCCCGCTGTGTGGCCGTACAGTAGTTTACGGCCACATATGGGGTGTTTCTGTAAACAGCAGAGTCGGGGCAATAAAGATACAGTCTTGTTTGGCTGTTAACCCTTGCTTTGTTAGTGGAAAAAATGGGTTAAAATTGAAAATTAGGCAAAGAAATGAAATTCTCAAATTTCATCCCCATTTGCCAATAACTCTTGTGCAACACCTAAAGGGTTAACGACATATGTAAAATCAGTTTTGAATACCTTGAGGGGTGTAGTTTCTTAGATGGGGTCACTTTTAGGGAGTTTCTCCTCTAGGGGTGCATCAGGGGGCTTCAAATGGGACATGGTGTCAAAAAACCAGTCCATAAAAATCAGCCTTCCAAAAACCAAACGGCTCACCTTTCACTCTACGCCCCGCTGTGTGGCCGTACAGTAGTTTACGGCCACATATTGGGTGTTTCTCTAAACCGCAGAGTCAGGGAAATCAAGATACAATCTTGTTTGGCTGTTAACCCTTGCTTTGTTAGTGGAAAAAATGGGTTAAAATGAAAAATTAGACAAAAAAATGAAATTCTCAAATTTCCTCCCCATTTGCCAATAACTCTTGTGCAACACCTAAAGGGTTAACAATGTATGCAAAATCAGTTTTGAATACCTTGAGGGGTGTAGTTTCTTAGATGGGGTCATTTTTGGGTGGTTTCTATTATGTAAGCCTCGCAAAGTGACTTCAGACCTGAACTGGTCCCTAAAAATTGAGTCTTTGTAAATTTCTGAAAAATTTCAAGATTGGCTTCTAAACTTCTAAGCCTTATAACATCCCCAAAAAATAAAATATCATTCCCAAAATAATTCAAAAATGAAGTAGACATATGGGGAATGTAAAGTCATCACAATTTTTGGGGTATTACTATGTATTACAGAAGTAGAGAAACTGAAACTTAGAAATTTGCAAATTTTTCCAAATTTTTGGTAAATTAGGTATTTTTTTGTGCAAAAAAAATATTTTTTTTTTACTTCATTTTACCAGTGTCATGAAGTGCAATATGTGACGAAAAAACTATCTCAGAATGGCCTGGATAAGTCAAAGCGTTTTAAAGTTATAAACACTTAAAGTGACACTGGTCAGATTTGCAAAAAATGGCCTGGTCCTTAAGGTGAAAATGAGCCCGGTCCTTAAGGGGTTAAAACATCCAGTGTGTGTATACGATCAGGTATGATGTTGTATCGATCAGGTAGTGTAAGGGTTACACCCGCTTCACAGTGACAGACCAAACTCTGACAGACCAAACTCCCCGTTTAACGCACTGCAAAGAACCGCAAACAGTCCATTTGCACAACTGCAAACTCCCCATTTGCACAAGGTTGGATACCAAGCTAGCCATGTCCCGTTCCTTGTCCTCACTGACGTCATTGAAGGTCTCTTCCTCCACCCAGCCACGTACAACACCAAGGGTCCCCGAAAGGTGACAACAAGCCCCCTGGGACGCCTGCTGTGGTTGGTCTTTCACCTCCTCAAAGCCACTCCTCTTCTTCAGACTCCTCTCTCTGCGTTGCCGCAGGTACAGCAATCGACGACGACAAGGCTGCTTCTGTTGGTGATGGTGACCACAACTCTTCCTCTTCATGCTCATCTGCGGCCTGATCCAGCACTCTTCGCAGGGCACGGTCCAGAAAAAACGCATATGGGATGAGGTCGATGATGTTGCCTTGGGTTTGACTGACCAGGTTTGTCACCTCCGCAAAAGGACGCATGAGCCTACAGCCATTGTGCATGAGCGTTCAGTAACGCGACCAAAAAATACCCAGCTCCGCAGAGGCTGTCCTCTTTTTTTTTTTATTAAAAAAATCTGTTCTTACCAGTTTAATCTCTGTTTTGTCCCCTATCAGGGGCCGGTGCGGTGTATGGAATAGATTTTAGGAACCGGGAGATGGAAAAAGATGGTTGGTCGGTCCTCTTACTTCCAATTTGGGGCACTGCGCGTGCGCCTTGCAATGTACTGTGCTACCCGATATGATTGGTATGTTAAGTAGTACTATTCCTATCAGTTTAATCCCTGTTACATCCCCTATCAGGGGCCGGTGTATGGAATAGATTTTAGGAAATGGGAGATGGAGGTCCATCCTCTAGCGTCCATTTATTTTAGAAGTATTCACATTAAATGTTATGTTTTACCCCTCTGTCCCCTAGGGGATTAGTATCTTTGCCATATTAGTTTGGGAGTAAATAGGCTTGGTCGCCAAACTTGGCCTTTATTGTGTGTTTTTTCTCCATTTCCTCTCACACCGAGCATGGCAGGTTTTCTTGCCACTGGCTTCAGTGCAGAGAGCTGGTTGGTTGAGGCCAGGGAGATATTTTCTGATAAGGAATTTTCACAAAAAAAATACACCCCATCGTTTAATGCAGCATTCAAAGAATTGACTGAAACTTACAAAGATCAAATTCTCTCCTGGTGGGAGGTGCAGAGCCTGGAGAACTATCTAAAACACAGTATTGTGCCCAGGGGTCTCAGGATTACACTCTTACCAGCAGCTAGATTTAGAAACCCAGGTTTTCTCAGCAAGTGGGAGAAAGAAGCTACTGAGAGTTCTCTGCGACTAATGCGCCTCCTCCTCATAGAAGAAAAAAACAATCTAGAAAACCTGACCAAAAAATTGAGTGCAGGTATTGAGTCTGCTCAGATCTTCTCACAGGAGGCCGAGTTTGCGAACAAAGAGAAACAGTTACATAACCTCCTGGAGAAATACCAATACCATCTTAAGGAGCGCAAACATGGGCAATTTGTGAGAGATCTGGCAGACTTTAAAGATAATAAAATCTATTCTTCTATTGCTAATAGGGGAGACATTGTGGGAGCTCAAACTGATCAGTCATGGACTCAGACTGACTGCTCCGACTCCGACAGTACGTCCAAGGGCTCCAGACCACCATCTCGGGGAGGCAATCGCTGTGGGCGACAGAGAGGAGGCTCACGAGGACGTGGCCAATATCAAGGTCCACCTAACCCTCGTTTTTTAGGGGGGACTGGCCAATACCAGGGTCAACCCAACCCCCAGCAGACTTATCCACTGCGCAACCGCATGCAGCCACCTCCAAACCCCTAGGCCCACAAGTTGTTAACTTTTCATCTCGTGTGCTCAGTCCAACTGAGATAGAGGTTCTCCAACTAGGTCTCTCCTTCATCCCTACTCCTTCTTTTAACTATTTTGATATAATCAAAGACTTAAACCTGTTTGTCAGAAAGCTCCGTTGGCATAAGTTCTACAAATTTCAGGAGAAAAAACAGTGCCGCGAGTTAGGTGTCCCCCTGGACATCTTAGCGGATGTACGTCTCCTGTACGGATTAGACGGAGAACTCGACAAGCAGGAAGGCCAGGGACCCTTCACTAATTTAAAATTGAAGAGCAACAAAATGCCCCCCAATTTAGGCGAACTATCGTGTGTGGATGTTTTCCTCAGCACGGTCTCGCAAGAGATTGAGAATCTACGTCCTTCACATTTCTCAAATGTTGACCAGGTTCGGGCCAGCACCATTTCAAGTTTGGAGAATGATCACTCCATAGTGATCAAGCCCTCGGACAAGGGGGGCAACACTGTGGTTATGGACCATGGTCAGTATACTGACATGTGCGAGGCCTTGCTGAGTGACTCATCCACATACGAAGTCCTATCACAGAATCCTTTGGACGCATTCAGAACACAGCTCAAAACCATTTTAGATGAAGCTAAGACATCAGCAATCATCTCAGATGATGAATATAAATTCATGCTGCCGACCCATCCCCGCTTGGCAACATTTTACTGTTTACCAAAGCTGCACAAGGGGACGCATCCACTCAAGGGGCGTCCCATTGTGTAAGCGGTGGGCAATTTATCCCAAAATGTGGGAATCTATGTGGACCGAGTCCTGGCACCATTTGTTGCCGCACTACCTTCCTATACTCGGGATTCCACACATTTGCTGAAACAGTTGGAGGGCATCCACGTCGAGGACGAGAGCATACTGGCCAGTATCGATGTGGAGGCCCTTTACTCCAATATTCCCCATACCCTTGGAATCAAGGCGGTGGAACACTTTTTAAGCACCCGCGGATGCCAGTAACGCACCCACAGCCTCCTTGTCCTCTCCCTCCTGGAATTTACTTTGACCAGCAATGTTTTTTCTTTTAATGGGAGACTCTACCACCAGCTCAGGGGCACCGCGATGGAGAGCTCATGTGCCCCGTCTTATGCTAATTTGTTCCTGGGCTGGTGGGAGGAGACCCTAGTTTTCAGGGAGGACCGGTCCACACTTATGGACCAAGTAGGCATGTGGGCGCGGTACATTGATGACATCTTCATCATATGGAACGGGAATGAGCCTTCTTTCCGTTCTTTGGTGGGGATGCTCAATGACAATCAGATCGGCATGCATTTCACCTGTGAGGTTGGGGGCAGAAGGCTGCCTTTCCTTGATGTCCTCATTTCTCAAACATCAACTGGCGAACTGGAGACGTCGGTTAACAGAAAACCGACGTCTACCAATACCCTGCTTAGGTGGGAGAGCAGCCATCCTCTCCCACTTAAGCGGGGTATTCCCAAAGGACAGTACCTTAGGCTCAGGAGAAACTGTTCAAGCAAACGGGAGTTCGTCAGAAAAGTGGCTGACCTAAGGATCAGGTTCCGTCAGCGCGGATATCCCGATAAGGTTTTGAGGAGGGCCTTTGAGTTTTCTCTGCATGCAGATAGAGAATCTCTTCTCACTCCCAAACCTTGCTCTGTGCCGACCGCTAGCATCATCCGCCCTGTCATGACTTATGACAGGGCTGCAGGTGACATCAGATACATCTTTCAAAAAAATTAGGGTATTCTTCAACTGGACCCAGACCTGAGAGAGGTAGTGGGGGACCACCCACACCTCACCTATCGTCGCGGTCGTAGCCTCCGCGACAGGCTGGTGTCCAGCGAATTCATACCCCCCATTGTGTCCAACTCCACCTGGCTTAGATCCAACGTGAAGGGTTGCTACAGGTGCAGTGGCTGCATTGCCTGCCCTTATGTTAAGTCTGGGAAAACCTTTAGCAGTGCGGTTACAGGCAAGGAATACCGTATACATCACTTCATCAACTGCAGGACTCGCGGGGTCATATACCTCCTGTCATGTGAGTGTGGCAGGGGGTGTGGCGAAACCAACCACTGGGTTTTGGAGAGGCCTGTTTACCAGCCTCTTGCCTCAGGATTATGGCCCATACTAACTTTAAAGGAGAAGACAGACCGGCCGCACAGCTTAAATCTGTCTTTGGAATTGTATTTTGTTATGTGAGGGTACCCAGATAGCTAATTTTATTGTATTCGTGTATTCTGAGTGCCATTCACCTAATGATATGCACTCAGACTTGAGCTATCTGGGGATATATATCTGGGGATATGTTAAATGTCTGTGTTTGCTGTGAGGGTGTGACATTGTGTGTTTGGGTGGTGATTTCTGTCCTGTTGTCTCCACATGTGTATTGGCGATTTCCCTTTGTCCTGAGAGATAATTGAATTGCTCCTCGGGTGTCTCCAGGGCAGGGAGGAGGAAACCATGATGCATTGTGGGGATGTGTTGTGTCGGTGTATCCTGAGTGCTACGTATCTGTCCTGTGTCACAGTCTTCCTTCTGGTCCCCTAGGGGCGTGTCCACCAGATGGGGACCTGCATAAATACGGGTGGGTAGCCCTCAATAAAGTGTGCCTGTTTTTTCCTTCATCATGTTGAGGCTGGTGTTTGGGTAACTGATCAACACTGGGGGATTGCTATACGCTGGGAGATTTGCTATACTCCCCTGGCTATAACTACTAGCTCTTTTAAGAGCTGTTCCTGCTCTCTGGTTTTAGGAGAGGTTCACCCACTGGAGCCTGGAACCTTGTCGTAGGTCCAGGGTGGGTAGGAGACGGCGAGACCTCAACCAAGCTTTGGCGGTTCGTGGGGTCTGCAGTGCGTACGGTGTCAAGTGGAGTGCTTGGAGTCCTCGGAAAGCACTAGGAGCAACTATCAACGGAGGTACCCAGTAGGGGTGACTGGAGATCCGTTAAATTTCGTGGCAAGCAGTGGGATGGCGTCCTAGTGTGAGGAGAAGCAGCTCGGAGACACCGTTCGTGGAGTATATTGAGGGCAACGCTAGTTTCCGTACAGCGCCCCTGGCTACAGCAGGATGGAATCGGCTAGTCTTCGGACAGCGTTCTATGACGAGGAGGAGGAGGCAGCCGCAGACTACAGGGATGCAGACAGAAAGGAAGTCTGGTATGATGCCCTGGAAAATGCCCAGCGGCGGCGAGGTCAGAGTCTTCCCAGTTATGAGCAGCAGCTACAGAAGTGTGTGGCAAAGCGGATGGGTCTCTTGGGAGAGCAGCCACTGGATGACTGGGTAACAGAGCTCCAGAGCCTGGTATGTAAGGAGCTTTGGCTAGAGGACGCTTACCAGGCCCTAAGGTGGCATGTCATTCAACATTCCCCCTGGGCAGCTGAGCATGACAAGCCAGAGGGAGAGGAGTTTTATGGTCCGGGCTTGTTATGGGAGTCCTTTGCAGAGCCTGACTTCGGGAGCCCTGCACAGGCCAGACTTTAGAATATCTTCTACGAGAGGGAGGCTAGGCTGGATTGGGATGACCCCCATGAGGTAGAGAAAGACCTGGCTCACCTAGCAACCCTGGAGTGGGAACTGGAGCAGGACTACCGAGATCTCTTCCACTCCATTGAGAGGGCTCAGTGAGAGAGCAGAGTGTCAGACCCAGTTCCAGAGCCCTTCAGCTGGAAGGATATTGTGGAGGTGTTCTGGGAAGACCCGACTGAAGTATCCCCTGCTTCAGTACCAGCTACAGAGGTAGGGGACCTCATAGACTGGTCCTGGGGGGAAACCCATATGGCAGATGGAGATGGGACCGAGATCTCTCCACCGGCCCTACAGGGATGCTGGGCAGTCGGCCCAGATCCCCAATGGCAGCCGGAGTTTCAGGGAGTAGGGACAGTTGGTCCTGCTCCCCAGCGGCAGTATGTTTTGCAGGGAGAAGAGAGCATCGGCTCCATTCCCCAGCGGCAGTGTGTTGTAAAGAGAGAAGAGACAACCGATCTCTCTCCCCAACCACAGGGGGACAGCACCCCTAACTCCGATGGTGCAGATGGGACCGCGGTCTCTGCACTAGGTCTACCGGGATGCTGGACGGCCGGTTCAGATCCCCCACCAACCCTGCAGGAATGCCAGGAGGAGGAGTTAAGCGATTCCTCCTCTCCACAGCCGATCTGCAACAAGGTCCTGGGCATAGGATTCCCTGACCACATCCCAGCGGAAGAGCTGGCATCTGGGCAGAGCGCAGTCGGCCTCTGGCCTCCCCTATCCTCTTATCCAGAGCCTGACTCCCCACAGGCTACCCCAGCAGAAGAGCTGGCATCTGGGCAGAGCGCAGTCGGCCTCTGCCCTCCCCTATCCTCTTCTCCACAGCCGATCTGCAACAAGGTCATGGGGATAGGATTCCCTTACCACATGCCAGCGGAAGAGCTGGCATCTGGGCAGAGCGCAGTCGGCCTCTGCCCTCCCCTATCCTTTTATCCAGAGCCTGACTCCCCACAGGCTACCCCAGCAGAAGAGCTGGCATCTGGGCAGAGCGCAGTCAGCCTCTGCCCTCCCCTATCCACTTCTCCAGAGGCTGACTTTGCACAGGCTACCCCAGCGGCAGAGCTGGCATCTGGGCTGAGCGCAGTCGGCCTCTGCCCTTCCCTATCCTCTTCTCCAGAGCCGGACATCAAACAGGCTACCCCAGCGGAAGCGCTGGCATCGGGGCAGAGCGCAGTTGGCCTCTGCCCTCCTCTATCCTCTTCTCCAGAGCCGGACTTCCCACAGGCTACCCCAGCGGAAGAGCTGGCATCGGGGCAGAGCGCAGTCGCCCTCTGCCCACCAAGTACCTACAGCTCCAAGCTAGAGAGAAACAAGGAAGCAAGGAGTAGCAGATGCCCACTCAACAGCTGGGGACATACAGAACAGAGCCAGGCCCCAAGATTCAACAGGTCCCGTATTGGGTTGTGGTTGGACTGCCTTACTAACTCAGGTATCTGGTTAGTCTTCCCTGGGAGGGGGAGATGTGTGGCGAAACCAACCTCGCCACTGGGTTTTGGAGAGGCCTGTTTACCAGCCTCTTGCCTCAGGATTATGTCCCATACTAACTTTAAAGGAGAAGACAGACCGGCCGCACAGCTTAAATCTGTCTTTGGAATTGTATTTTGTTATGTGAGGGTACCCAGATAGCTAATTTTATTGTATTCGTATATTCTGAGTGCCATTCACCTAATAATATGCACTCAGACTTGAGCTATCTGGGGATATGTTAAATGTCTGTGTTTGCTGTGGGGGTGTGACATTGTGTGTTTGGGTGGTGATTTCTGTCCTGTTGTCTCCACATGTGTATTGGCGATTTCCCTTTGTCCTGAGAGATAATTGAATTGCTCCTCGGGTGTCTCCAGGGCAGGGAGGAGGAAACCATGATGCATTGTGGGGATGTGTTGTGTCTGTGTATCCTGAGTGCTATGTATCTGTCCTGTGTCACAGTCTTCCTTCTGGTCCCCTAGGGGCGTGTCCACCAGATGGGGACCTGCATAAATACGGGTGGGTAGCCCTCAATAAAGTGTGCCTGTTTTTTCCTTCATCATGTTGAGGCTGGTGTTTGGGTAACTGATCAACACTGGGGGATTGCTATATGCTGGGAGATTTGCTATACTCCCCTGGCTATAACTACTAGCTCTTTTAAGAGCTGTTCCTGCTCTCTGGTTTTAGGAGAGGTTCACCCACTGGAGCCTGGAGCCTTGTCGTAGGTCCAGGGTGGGTAGGAGACGGCGAGACCTCAACCAAGCTTCGGCGGTTCGTGGGGTCTGCAGTGCGTACGGTGTCAAGTGGAGTGCTTGGAGTCCTCGGAAAGCACTAGGAGCATCTATCAACGGAGGTACCTGGTCGGGGTGACTGGAGATCCGTTACAGGGGGTATGTGGGTAAAACCATCCGCGAGTTCCGCAGACGTATTGGTGAACACCTAAGTGACATAGCAAAGGCAAAAGATACCCCCGTAGCCAATCACGTCCATAACCATCATAACGGAAAAGCCTGCATTACTGTGATGGGCATTGATCGGATCTTAACCCCAAAACGTGGGGGAGATTGGGACCGCCATCCTGCAGCGGGAGACACGCTGGATTTACTATCTCAGAACCATGGCCCCCGTGGGCTCAAATGAGCAGTTACACTTCGGTTGTTTCATTTGAACTTTCCTTTTCCTTTATCTATTCCTTATCCCCATGCTCTCACCTGGCATCCTGCCAGTTACCTCTTCCCTGGGGCTGGTGTCTCCTAGAACCTGCCTCTAATAGTTCGGTATTATGTTACTATTTTTGTTACTAGGGGATCCCTCTAACTATGGGCCCCAATCGCCACCTTGTTGGTTCACATATACCTTGTGACAACAAGGTTGCTCTGTGCCTACTCCCGCCCCCTGTTTATACATATAATCGCTCCCTCTCACGCGCTTAGCCTGTGGGCGTGGTTCCTGGTTGTGATGCGCTCTGCAGTCGGCTCTCCCCCGATCGTGTGCCTGGCCACATGATGCGTGACGTCATTCCTTGGCGCCGCGCACTCCGGATCGCGTCGCCCTGGAACGCACGCTCAATTCCTTGCGTTCCACCGGACACGTGACTTCCTTTCACCGGAGTCACGTGACCGGAAGAGGGGTGTTACAGGGCTACAGGTGCGATTTCTGGCACAGTTTAAAAGGCGCTGACAGATGGTCATTCTCTGCTGACAGCCCATTTGGATCACGAATATCCTGCGGTCATATTTTGACTTTTGACAGGTATCACCCACTGGTGTACCTGTACTTTAATTAAGAGATTTGCTGAGGTCACTATTTGGTGTTTTTGTCCGACTGACCATTCACCTATGCTCATACATTTTTGACTGACCTCTGCAAACCCTCTTTTCTACCATCTTTTTGGTTATACAAGCCCCATCCATAGTCTTGTTAATACCATTTCTCCCCTGAAGAGTTCACTCACAGAATGAAACGTGACACGTCTAGAGCACCCGCTTAGGGTTTATTAGGGATTCCGCCCCCACAGGGTCAGGTATCCGGACGGGGACCCCCCTTGCGGGGCAAGTTCCTCGTGTAGATAGGTAGGGCGTACTAGCCCCTGCCCTATACACAGGGTCTTCTAGGGCCGTTTTTGCCCTGTTATCCAACATCAAACAGGGGCGAATATGCTTGGCACCTTCCAGCATGGCGATCCATCAGCACAGGTCCATCTCTACCTCCAACGCAGATTGAAAGAACCCTCGGCCCATCTCTGCAATTGGGTGAGAACGTTCCTGTGCATTTCGTTCACCATACTGTGTGTGCATGTTTAGTCTTGGCCTTTAGGGCTGTTCTATGTTTGTTTAATACAGAGGTCCATCCTCTAGCGTCCATTTATTTTAGAAGTATTCACATTAAATGTTATTTTTTACCCCTCTGTCCCCTAGGGGATTAGTATCTTTGCGATATTAGTTTGGGAGTAAATAGGCCTGGTCGCCGAACTTGGCCTTTATTGTGTGTTTTTTCTACTATTCCTATCAGTTTAATCCTTGTTACGTCCCCTATCAGGGGACGTGTATGGAATAGATTTTAGGAACCGGGAGATGGAAAAAGATGCTTGGTTCGTCCTCTTAGTTCCAATTTGGGGCACTGCGCGTGTGCCGTGCAATGTACTGTGCTACCAGATATGAGTGGTATGTTAAGTAGTACTATTCCTATCAGTTTAATCCCTGTTACGTCCCCTATCAGGGGCCGGTGTATAAAATAGATTTTAGGAACCGGGAGATGGAAAAAGATGCTTGGTCGGTCCTCTTACTTCCAATTTGGGGCACTGCGCGTGCGCCGTGCAATATACTGTGCTACCCGATATGAGTGGTATGTTAAGTAGTACTATTCCTATCAGTTTAATCCCTGTTATGTTCCCTATCAGGGGACGTGTATGGAATAGATTTTAGGAACCGGGAGATGCAAAAAGATGCTTGGTCGGTCCTCTTACTTCCAATTTGGGCCACTGCGCGTGCGCCGTGCAATGTACTGTGCTACCCGATATGAGTGGTATGTTAAGTAGTACTATTCCTATCAGTTTAATCCCTGTTACGTCCCCTATCAGGGGATGTGTATGGAATAGAGTTTAGACAACCGCAAAGAGTTGTCAATAGTTGACACACTCATGACATAAATTTTATTCCTCTATGCGTCAATCTTGGTGTAGTGATAACTGTGCTCGTGCGCACGTTTGGGAGATTGCAGTCGATGGCGGTTTTTCAAAGCCTATGGTCATGCTGAGGTAGTTCAGTAACAGTTAAGTGATCCAGAAAACAATGATTCTGCAGTGTGGGCCCATTGTTGGCCTAGTAAGCTTTAATGATCACCTTAGATGATCACAAAGAATATTAATGTTTTTTCTATGCAAAATTATCCAGCCGATCGCTTTTGGTTGGTTCACAATGTAGCAAAGATCTTATCTCATCTGGGGTGTGCCAACATTGACATTGCCAACACACTCATAGAGGTGATCGCTTCATTGTGATACGCAAGCCCCTTCACCACAACAAGGTAACGATCACGAAGGGGAATTGACACATGTATGCGCCTTTTTTTTTTTGCAGCCACAGTGCAGCACCAGAGGCCAGAAAAATTAGGCATGTACACATGCCTGAAAAATTAGGTATTGCTGTAGCCGGAAAAATTGATGTTTTCCAGGCAGAAAGTGCACTAAAACATTGCGGCTTGAACCCTAGTTGGTGGCGGAGAAGTCACGCAAGTCATCCGACATGCAGAGATTAGATACAGCGTGTGGACCATTTTATAGCCCAAGGCATCTCATCAGGCCTTTTTTATTCAAATGCATCTCCCACTGTCAGTCCCTTCGGGATCCATGCCTCATTCATCTTAATAAAGGTGAGGTAATCTAGACTTTTTTGACCTAGGCGACTTCTCTTCTCAGTGACAATACCTCTTGCTGCGCTGAAGGTCCTTTCTGACAGGACACTTGAAGCGGGGCAGGGAAGTTCTATCGCAAATTGGGATAGCTCAGGCCACAGGTCAAGCCTGCACACCCAGTAGTCAAGGGGTTCATCGCTCCTCAGAGTGTCGATATCTGCAGTTAAGGCGAGGTAGTCTGCTACCTGTCGGTCGAGTCGTTCTCTGAGGGTGGACCCCGAAGGGCTGTGGCGATGCGTAGGACTTAAAAAGCTCTGCATGTCCTCCATCAACAACACGTCTGTAAAGCGTCCTGTCCTTGCCGGTGTGGTCGTGGTAGGAGGAGGATTACTTTCACCTCTTCCCCTGTTAGATTCCCGTTGTGCTGTGACATCACCCTTATACTCTGTGTAAAGCATACTTTCTAACATGTATTGGAACTGCTGCATCCTTTCCGACTTCCGGTAATTCGGTAACATTTCAGCCACTTTCTGCTTATACCGGGGGTCTAGTATCGTGGCCACCCAGTACAGGTCGTTCTCCTTCAGCCTTTTTATACGAGGGTCCCTCAACAGGCATGACAGCATGAAAGACCCCATTTGCACAAGGTTGGATGCCGAGCTACTCATGTCCCGTTCCTCGTCCTCACTGATCTTATTGAAGGTCTGTTCTTCCCCCCAGCCACGTACAACACCACGGGTACCAGATAGGTGACAACGAGCACCCTGGGATGCCTGCTGTGGTTGGTCTTCCTCCTCCTCAAAGCCACATTCCTCCTCTGATTCCTCTTCCTCAGACTCCTCTTCCAGCGTTGCCCAGCAAGCGATGCTGATAAGGCTGTTTCTGGTGGTGATGGTGACCACAACTCTTTCTCTTCCTCTTCACGCTCATCTACGGCCTGATCCAGCACTCTTCGCAGGGCACGCTCCAGGAAGAAAACAAATGGGATGAGGTCGCTGATGATGCCTTCGGTGCGACTGACTAGGTTTGTCACCTCCTCAAAAGGACGCATGAGCCTACAGGCATTGCGCATGAGCATCCAGTAACATGGCAAAAAAATACCCAGCTCCGCAGAGGCTGTCCTAGCACCCCGTTCATACAAATACTCGTTGACGGCTTTTTCTTGTTGGAGTAGGCGGTAGAACATTAGGAGTGTTGAATTCCAACGTGTTGGGCTGTCGCAAATCAAGCGCCTCACTAGCATATTGTTTTGCCGCTGAATATCTGAAAAGTGCGCCATGGCCGTGTAGGTACACCTGAAATGGCCACACACCTTTCTGGCCTGCTTGAGGACATCCTGTAAGCCTGGGTACTTATGCACAAAGCGTTGTACGAGCAGATTCAACACATGTGCCATGCACGGCACATGTGTCAACTTGCCCAAATTCAATGCCGCCAACAAATTGCTTCCGTTGTCACACACCACTTTGCCGATCTCCAGTTGGTGCGGAGTCAGCCACTGATCCAACTGTGCGTTCAGGGCGGACAGGAGTGCTGGTCCGGTGTGACTCTGCTTTCAGGCAAGTCAACCCCAAGACGGCGTGACACTGTCGTATCCGGGATGTGGAATAGCCCCTGGGGAGCTGGGGGGTGCAGTTGATGTGGAGCAAGACGCAGCAGCAAAGAGGACTTAGCCGAGGAGGTTAGCGAATAGGATGGAGTAGGAGGAGTAGAGGAGGTGGCAGCAGGCCTGCCTGAATGTCGTGGCGGTGTCACCAACTCCTCTGCAGAGCCATGCATTCCATGCTTGGCAGCCGTCAGCAGGTTTACCCAATGCGCAGTGTACGTGATATACCTGCCCTGACCGTGCTTTGCAGACCAGGTATCAGTGGTCAGATGGACCCTTGCCCCAACACTGTGTGCCAGACATGCCATGACTTCCTTTTCCACAATAGAGTACAGGTTGGGGATTGCCTTTTGTGAAAAAAATTTCGGCCGGGTACCTTCCACTGCGGTGTCCCAATAGCTACACATTTTTTGAAGGCCTCAGACTCCACCAGCTTGTATGGTAAAAGCTGGTGGGCTAAGAGTTCCGACAAGCCAGCTGTCAGACGCCGGGCAAGGGGGTGACTCTGTGACATTGGCTTCTTACGCTCAAACATTTCCTTGACAGACACCTGACTGTGGGCAGATGAGCAGGAACTACTGAAGGTGAGAGGCGGAGTGGCGGATGGTTGAGAGGGGGCAAGGAGGACAGTAGTGGTTGACGTGGCTTAAGATGCTGGACCAGGAGGAGGATGGTGGCTTTGAGTTTGTGTGCTGCTTGTACTCATCATGTGTTGATCCCATAGGCATTTGTGATGTGAGATCATGTGCCTTCGCAAAGCAGTTGTACCTAGGTGGGTGTTGGACTTCCCACGACTCAGTTTCTTTTGGCACAGGTTGCAAATGGCATCGCTGTTATCAGAGGCAGACACACAAAAAAAGTGCCACACTGCTGAGCTTTGCAATGACAGCATTCTGGTGATGGCAACAGCATGCGTTGATTGGCGTGCTGTCTGGCTGATCCCGGGTGCCGATACATGCTGTCTGACTGTGCCACTAGCTCCTTGCGACGACCTCCCCCTGCTTCCAACTCGTCTCCTCCTCCTCTCTGTCTCCCAATCTGAACTTTCCCCCTGTTCTTCTTGTAGTGTCCCACTAGGTAAAGGTGGGCGCTACACAATGGTTCACATGTCTTTTACATTAATGTGATGTTTAATATGCATTTCCCTGTGTTATCTGGGTGTCAGGCCTGTTAGGGTGTAGTTTAGCCTCCTAGACATTAGAGGGAGCTAGAGAGCTCTAAGTATATATAGGTAGGCCCAGACAGGGGAGAGTTAGTGTATGCCAGGGAACTAGAAGCGACACCTAGTTAACCTGAAGCTCCTGAGGCTAAGCTTAGCTCAGTAGAGACACCCCAGTAGTAGGAGTTCACCTCCTGGGAGAAACCTGCAGTCATCTATTTAATTCAGCAGAGAATCCAGCTAATCAGCAAAGGTACTGTAATATTTAAAGCAAGTGCCAATACTGGAGGAAGGAATTCATATACCAAGGATTTAAGCCAGCAATTAGGCATCCGGGCCTTGGGATCCAGCCAGCTAGAATAGCTGTGGGGATAGAGCAGCATTGTACTGCAAAGCATTAACTGTATACCCTCCAAGTATCTTGCAAGATTGAAACCTGCTGTGCTGTGAAGTAAACCTGCTGTGCATTTGTACTATAAAGAACTGCATTATTATTACCTACTGCAACTGTCTGTATAAAGTTGGACTGTTTTCCTAAAGTAAAGCAACGTTTGGTTTACCACCTGTGTACTCCATTAATCCTCCTGCAAATCGGTGTGCCACCGTTACAGGCACTGGCGTCACGATTCTTAAAGGGACCTTGCCTCAGGCACTCAAAACACCTGCAACATCCAGGGCACCTCACCCAACATCAGGCCAGGTCTCTCCATACAGAGTGTGCCCCAGAGGAACTTGTGTCTACCTCTCATTCACTGCTGCATGCCTGCCCAGGGTTCTCCTCCAAAATGTGAGTAACCCTCGATTGTCCCATAACAGTGACCTCACTGTCGCTATACCCTGCAGGTCTGGCGTGCTGCATAAATTGGCGTCACGAACAGGATACGATCATATCCGCGCCATTGTTGGATTACAAAAACTGTGTGCCATTATCCACCTAAAAAGTGACTAAGCCCTATTGCTTTATTGAAAAATTGCTGGGCCAAAGAGAACTGTAATAATTTGCGGTGTGAAGATTATAGTGCATGGACTGTTTGCCGTTTTCTTAAGCCACCGCTTGCTGTCAGTGAATAGACAGCGATTCGTCCAAAGATGGCCGCTTAACCTGACTGGATTACAAGTGCGCCTCGTGGGACCCGTTTGCCGCGAAAAAGAACAAGGAGGAAAAACGCCACCCTGTCTGGAAAAAGGTGCCGCCTACCTTAATCCCGGAGCTGCAAGAGGCCGCGCCTACCTGCTGATGCTGTGCGCAAGACGCCCAACGAACGTAGCCACGTATCTCGCGAGACCTGGATCGGAGCAGCATCGGAGTAAGTACCGACTCTAACTTTTGGCTGGCGCTTTCCGTTTACTTTACCGGAACATTCCCGACCCTGCCAGGGTACCGGAGAGGGTCCCCTATTAGTGACCAAAGACCTTACCTAAAAATAAATAATAATAAATATTATCTTGTCGCTCCGGTCCGCTCCGCTGACATTTAAAGGGCCATACCCACCTAATAACGCCATGTCCGCACCTGAAGAAATCCGTCAGGTGGCCCCAGTCGCGCCTTCTGAAGTACCCGCAACCGACCCTAGGGTCCCTGCCACCGCGGCACCATCGAGCCTGATGCCGCTAACCATGCCATATTATTTTGGGGCCCCCTGGTTCCCACGTTATTCAGGGGAAGCCCATAAGTTAAAAGACTTTAGGGACCAGATACTGGCCTTGTTCCGGCTTTACCCCATATCTGCCGAGCAACAAATGGAGATCCTCCTAGCTCAGTTAGAAGGGGCCGCCCGCAGGGAAGTCATGTCGTGGCCCCGTTCCGAAAAGAGTAGCCTGGAGCAGATTTTTGATCGTCTCGGCACCACGTTTGAGGCCAGAACGGTGTCCGAAATTAAAATGTGTTTCTTCAGCAGAAAGCAGCAGCCTGGGGAGCTATGGTCCAAGTGGATCCCAAAGAGGCTGAGGACCAGGACAAGATTCTTAGAGAGCAGTTTGTTGCAGGTATAAGTACAGAGCATTTAAAGGGCCAGCTGCGGATGTTGTCAGCTCAACACCCCCATGTGCATTTTTGGACTTTAAAGAATTGGCCATCAGTATACTAGGCCAGAACCCTGCTGCAGGGCCAGCAGCCACCCCTGAACCTCAGGCTTGTCAGCCTAAGACTGTTAATGTGGGGCCCACTGGAGTCAGTCAAGCTACCCAGGCTCCAGTCACAGATGTAGTAGCAGCACTAATGGAGCAAGTGAACCATCTTACTCTAAGCTTAGAGAAAGTGTGCAAGAAAATAGAGGAGTGGGAGAGACCATTGTTACTGGAAGATGAAGGCCCTTTTCCTCCAAGACTCCCACCTGCCTATAGGGATGAATATCCAAAAGATCCTGATGGGCGACCGAGTTACCGGTCCAGAAGTAGAAAGCAGCCTGTCTGCCACCATTGTAAGAAATATGGACATACTGAATCAATGTGCTGGCAGTTAAACGGGCAACCCCCTCGGGAGGTAGAACAGTAGATCCAAAGGATCCAAGCTGGATGCCTAAATACGTGGGATCCCGTCCAAAAATTAAAATATGTATCAACGGGGTACCCTTTGAAGCCCTTATGGATACGGGGTCACAGGTCACCACCATCCAAAGACCTGCCTTTGACAATTTCTGGGATCCAAGTCTCCTCATTCTGCCTCCAGAGTCCTGGCTAGATATCATTGCCAGCAACGGGAAGCCAGTGAAAGTCCACGGTTACTGGCAACCTACTCTTCTGGTGGGAGAGGCCACCTTACCACAGCAAAGTGTAATTGTGGTGCAAGCAGGAGATAAAGGAGGACACCCTGTGATCCTAGGGACCAATGTCCTTAAAAACTGTTATTCTGAAGTGCTTGAGGCATTGAACCAAACTATATCCTCAGCCTTGCCTGCTTCCAGAAGGGTCATCCAAAAGACTATCAGCGTGCTGAGCGCTCAACAAAGGTTTGCCAACAAAAAAGGGGAAATTTGTACTGTTCGGATCCGGGACAACCGACCAGTAATCCTGCCTCCAAACTCTCAGATCATTCTTTGCTGCCGTGCGGTGTTAGGGATCCAGGGACAGGACTACCAAGCCCTAGTGGAACCCATCCAGATTAAGAATCACCCCTTCGTACGGACAGCCAAGAGTCTGGTGACCGTGTCCCAAGGTAAAGTGCCTGTCCGTTTAATTAACTTTGGTGATCACCCCGTTACTCTTTTTAAGCACTGCCCCCTTGCTCAGCTTTTCCAGGTGTCTTTCCAGGATGTGATCCGTCTGCCTGCCACGGAGTCATTCCAGACCACACAGAGCAGCAACACCACCGCCAACACATCGACAACATCCTGGTGGGAAGAGCTTCATGTGGGGAACGAATCCACCCCGAAGAAGCAAATAGATGGAGTTCTGAAGCTGGTGAGAGAACATCACAAAGCTTTCAGCAAGCATTCCACCGACTATGGAGAGGTCAGTGTAATCAAACACACCATACCCACTGGCTCTCATCCTCCTATCAAGGAGAGACACAGACCCATACCACCTACTACCTATCAGTCTGTGAAAGAGATGATACAAGAGATAAAAGACTCTAATATAATCCGGGACAGTCACAGTCCCTGGGCTGCGCCCTTAGTCCTTGTCCAAAAGAAAGATGGCAGTATAAGGTTCTGCGTGGATTACAGAAAGATCAATCAAATCACTCACAAAGATGCTTATCCACTACCACGCATTGAGGAGTCCTTGACTGCCCTGGGGTCATCAGCCTATTTCTCCACCTTGGACTTGACTAGTGGGTACTGGCAAGTACCTATGGCCCCAGAAGATCGAGAAAAGACTGCTTTCACTACACCTATGGGCCTGTTTGAATTTAACTACCTGCCGTTTGGACTGTGTAACGCTCCAGGGACATTTCAACGGCTGATGGAACGTTGTTTAGGCCATAGGAACTTTGAAACTTGCTGCCGTCCGCAATTGGCCTACTCCTACCACCGTGAAAGAGGTGAGAAGCTTTCTCAGTTTTGCAGGGTATTACAGGCGTTTCATCCCCCATTTTGCACAAATTGCGGATCCCATCCAGGAACTCCTGAGGGGGCATCCAAAGAAGAGCCCAAAAACTCCAATTCCTGTTGAATGGAACGAAGAACAGGAAATTGCCTTTCAGCTCCTAAAGAGGAAGTTGAATGAACCCCCTGTTCTGGGTTACCCAGATTATCAGAAGCCATTCCACCTCTACACAGATTCCAGTAAAAGAGGCCTGGGGGCTGTGTTGGCTCAAGTGCAAGATAACAAAGAGAGGGTAATTGCCTAATCCAGCAGATCCCTCAAGGGAGCTGAGAAGAACGACCAGAACTACAGTTCCTTCATGCTGGAGTTTCTTGCCTTAGTGTGGGCTGTGACCGAAAAGTTTAAAGACTATCTCGCCGCCACACCGTTTGTTGCCTTCACGGACAATAACCCCCTGGCACATCTGAATACAGCCAAATTAGGGGCACTGGAGCAAAGATGGGCCTCCCGCCTTGCCAACTATGACTTCACTGTGAAATACCGGGCAGGCCGCTCCAACGATAACGCTGATGCCCTGTCGCGGCTTCCCACTACAGAAGCCCCAGATGAACTAAATTTGCCCAGCAGGATAATATCCATACTGAAAACCTCCCTGCTGTTGATCCTCCCTCAACAGATGTTCCTGAGTCCAGAGGCGACCAAGAAAGGTGGATTAAGCTCCAGTCCGAAAGTAGAGTCCTCGGTGAACTGCTCGACTTCCTCACCAGTGGGAAAACCCCTGAGAGAATCCGCAGGAAGAGTGCAGACCCAGAACTAGCGAGACTGTGGAGACATCGCCACCAACTATTCCTTCAAAGAGGCCTGTTGCTCAGAAGGAGTCTGGATCCAGTGTCCTGTGATAGGATATATCAGATCCTCATCCCACGTCGAGATGCCAGTCTGGTGCTAGAAATGTACCACAACCAGTCTGGACACTTCGGAGTGCAGAAGACTGAGGCCACCATTCGCAGAAGATTCTATTGGATTGGGATGAGAGAAGATATTGAAAAATGGTGCCGAGAATGCACTGCCTGTGCTGTGGGGCGGACTGAACGCCATGACCAGAGGGCGCCTCTCCATCCTATCGTAAGTAAAACTCCTTTAGAACTTGTTGCTATTGATCATGTGAAGTTGGAGCCGAGTCGCTCAGCGTATACTTATGCCATGACTATTATTGATCACTTCACTAAGTTTGTCGTAGCAGTGCCTGTGAAAGACCTGACAGCTAAGACTACAGCAGAGGCGTTCTGGAAGCATTTCCTTTTGCCTTACTGCTGCCCAGAGAGAATCATCACCGACCAAGGGTCTACGTTTGAGTCACAGCTGTTTGAAGAAATGTGCCTGCTGCATAATTGCCAGAAAGTCCGGACCACCGCTTATCATCCGCAAGGTAACGGACTCTGTGAAAAGATGAATCAAACTCTCATTGAAATGCTGAGAGCAGTACCCCCTGAGACGAGGGGTGATTGGCCTACTCTGTTGCCACAGCTTATGTATACCTATAACAACACCATTCATTGTTCCACCGGTTACACCCCGTTCTATTTGATGTTTGGCCGACAAGGGAGGTTGCCTGTGGATCACTCCCTGGGTGTGCAAGTGCCGGATGTGATTAACCCACTGCCAAGGACTGATTGGGTAGTGGAACACCAAAGACGTCTCCTCAATGCTAAGGAGATCGTTCAGGAACACATGGAGAATGCTCGGGAACGACAACAAAAAGACTATGACCAGGCTGCCCATGCGGAACCCTTAGCCCTAGGAGACAAGGTATGGTTGAAAAACAACCACCGAACCAGCAAGTTGGACAGTAAATGGGAAAGGATTCCCTATATTATTTCTGCCATCCCCAATGCTGAAGCTCATATTTACCAAGTCTCCAGAGAAGGTAAAGGTTCTCAAATTGTCCATAGAAATCGTTTAAAGCCTTGTATAGAAGGAGAGCCAGCGGCAGAGGACATTGAGCCGGAGTCTCCTGAAACTGAATTGCCAGCTCCACCTGTGGACCCTATGCAGGCTGTGGAGAACTTACTTTACTCTATGACAAAGAACCGCTCCATTGGTTTCTCACACCCTGGTTGAACTTGATGGTCCCAGCTTCAGTTCCTGTTAGCCCTCAGCCTCAGGACACCTTGCCCCAGAGAGCTCCTGAAGTAGCTCCAGAGGCGGTGGGCTCCTCTGACCTTCATGAGTCCAGGAAGGAAGAACCTCTGCCAGTAAGGAGGTCCACGCGGTCTACCAGGGGGCACCCACCTGTGAGGTTTGGAGACTACATTATGGGCCCAAGTAGCCCCTCACGGGAAACCCCTGTTTAACCCTTTGCAAGCCTGGGTATGGACTCATGTTATCCTTTGAGCCTCCAAGAACTTTTAATTGTTTTATATTTTCTACGGACTATTATTATGAACTATCCTGGTATTATTGATACGCTGCACCAGGTCAGCGCCCCTGTTCCCTTACAATTTTCCTGAGAGAAGAGAACGACGCCCCTTGTCACCGCACCTTCAGTGAAACTGTTTATGATATTTCAATTGCTAAAGTGGTGATTGCTGTGTATGCCTGTTCTCTATTTTGTCTTTCAGGCAGCAGTATCCAGCTGGGCAGGGCCCCTCCATGTTGCGCCGAGGACGGGCAACGTTGTAGCATGGGGGTATGTAGTGTCCCACTATGTAAAGGTGGGCGCTACACAAAGGTTCACATGTCTTTTACATTAATGTGATGTTTAATATGCATTTCCCTGTGTTATCTGGGTGTCAGGCCTGTTAGGGTGTAGTTTAGCCTCCTAGACATTAGAGGGAGCTAGAGAGCCCTAAGTATATATAGGTAGGCCCAGACCTGGGAGAGTTAGTGTATGCCAGGGAACTAGAAGCGACACCTAGTTAACCTGAAGCTCCTGAGGCTAAGCTTAGCTCAGTAGAAACACCCCAGTAGTAGGAGTGCACCTCCTGAGAGAAACCTGCAGTCATCTATTTAATTCAGCAAAGAATCCAGCTAATCAGCAAAGGTACTGTAATATTTAAAGCAAGTGCCAATACTGGAGGAAGGAATTCATATACCAAGGATTTAAGCCAGCAATTAGGCATCCGGGTCTTGGGATCCAGCCAGCTAGAATAGCTGTGGGGATAGAGCAGCATTGTACTGCAAAGCATTAACTGTATACCCTCCAAGTATCTTGCAAGATTGAAACCTGCTGTGCTGTGAAGTAAACCTGCTGTGCATTTGTACTATAAAGAACTGCATTATTATCACCTACTGCAACTGTCTGTATAAAGTTGGACTGTTTTCCTAAAGTAAAGCAACGTTTGGTTTACCACCTGTGTACTCCATTAATCCTCCTGCAAATCGGTGTGCCACCGTTACAGGCACTGGCGTCACGATTCTTAAAGGGACCTTGCCTCAGGCACTCAAAACACCTGCAACATCCAGGGCACCTCACCCAACATCAGGCCAGGTCTCTCCATACAGAGTGTGCCCCAGAGGAACTTGTGTCTACCTCTCATTCACTGCCGCATGCCTGCCCAGGGTTCTCCTCCAAAATGTGAGTAACCCTCGATTGCCCATAACCGTGACCTCACTGTCGCTATACCCTGCAGGTCTGGCGTGCTGCATTCTTCTCTTCGAGCGGGCACCCACGTGACATCCACAGACACAACGTCATCATCAACCACTTCCCTTGTATCTGACAACTCAGCAAAAGAAGCAGCAGTGGGTACAACATCATCATCATCACACCGTACGTCCATGTGTGTAATGCTACCTGACTGAGACATATCCCTGTTATCTACATCCTCTGGCAATAATGGTTGCGCATCACTCATTTCTTCCAACTGATGTGTAAATAACTCCTCTGACAGATCAAATGAAGCAGCTGTGGTGCTAGTGTTGGTGATGGCGGCAGGCGGGCGAGTGGTAACTTGAGAGGTGCCCGAAGCTGAGCTGGAGGAGGATGGTGCATCAAGGTTCCGAGCGGAAGCTGTAGAAAATTGGGTGTCCTGTGTTAGCCAGTCAACTATGTCCTCAAAACTTTTTGAGTTCAGGGTACATGGCCTCTGAACACTGGGTATTATTCTAGGGCCAACAAAAATCACAGCACCATGACCACGACGGCCCCTGCGGGGTGGCATGCCTCTGCCTGTAATTTTTTTTTCAATTAGTACTATGCGTGCAAGCTACTGTGACACCAGATATGAGTGGTGGCACTGGGCATTGGCAGTAGTGGGCACAGTACACGCTGTGGGCCTGACACACACGCTGCCAGGCAACTGCAATTAGATTACAGTGAAAAAATTGTTGTTTTTTTTTAAATGCAAGCTACTGTGACACCAGATATGAGTGGTGCAACTGGGCACTGGCAGTAGTGGGCACAGTACACGCTGTGGGCCTGACACACATGCTGGCAGGCAATTGCAATTAGATTACAGTGAAAAAATTGTTGCTTTTTTTAAATGCAAGCTACTGTGACACCAGATATGAGTGGTGCAACTGGGCACTGGCAGTAGTGGGCACAGTACACGCTGTGGGCCTGACACACACGCTTGCAGGCAACTGCAATTAGATTACAGTGAAAAAATTGTTGTTGTTTTTTAAATGCAAGCTACTGTGACACCAGATATGAGTGGTGCAACTGGGCACTGGCAGTAGTGGGCACAGTACATGCTGTGGGCCTGACACACACGCTGGCAGGCAACTGCAATTAGATTACAGTGAAAAAATTGTTGATTTTTTAAAATGCAAGCTATTGTGACACCAGATATGAGTGGTGCAACTGGGCACTGGGAGTAGTGGGCACAGTACACGCTGTGGGACTGACACACATGCTGGCAGGCAACTGCAATTAGATTACAGTGAATTTATTTATTTATTTTTTTAATGCAAGCTACTGTGACACCAGATATGAGTGGTGCAACTGGGCACGGCAGTAGTGGGCACAGTACACGCTGTGGGCCTGACACACACGCTGCCAGGCAACTGCAATTAGATTACAGTGAAAAAATTGTTGTTTTTTTTAAAATGCAAGCTACTGTGACACCAGATATGAGTGGTGCAACTGGGCACTGGCAGTAGTGGGCACAGTACACGCTGTGGGCCTGACACACATGCTGCCAGGCAACTGCAATTAGATTACAGTGAAAAAATATTATTATTTTTTTAAATGCAAGCTACTGTGACACCATATATGAGTGGTGCAACTGGGCACTCGCAGTAGTGGGCACAGTACACGCTGTGGGCCTGACAGACACGCTTGCAGGCAACTGCAATTAGATTACAGTGAAAAAATTGCTGTTGTTTTTTAAATGCAAGCTACTGTGACACCAGATATGAGTGGTGCAACTGGGCACTTGCAGTAGTGGGCGCAGTACACGCTGTGGGCCTGACACACACGCTGGCAGGCAACTGCAATTAGATTACAGTGAAAAAATTGTTGATTTTTTTAAATGCAAACTACTGTGACACCAGATATGAGTGGTGGCACTGGGCACTGGCAGTAGTGGGCACAGTAAACGCTGTGGGCCTGACACACACGCTGCCAGGCAACTGCAATTAGATTACAGTGAAAAAATTGTTGTTTTTTTTTAAATGCAAGCTACTGTGACACCAGATATGAGTGGTGCAACTAGGCACTGGCAGTAGTGGGCACAGTACACGCTGTGGGCCTGACACACACGCTGCCAGGCAACTGCAATTAGATTACAGTGAAAAAATTGTTGTTTTTTTTAAAATGCAAGCTACTGTGACACCAGATATGAGTGGTGCAACTGGGCACTGGCAGTAGTGGGCACAGTACACGCTGTGGGCCTGACACACATGCTGGCAGGCAACTGCAATTAGATTACAGTGAAAAAATATTATTATTTTTTTAAATGCAAGCTACTGTGACACCAGATATGAGTGGTGCAACTGGGCACTGGCAGTAGTGGGCACAGTACATGCTGTGGGCCTGACAGACACACTTGCAGGCAACTGCAATTAGATTACAGTGAAAAAATTGTTGTTGTTTTTTAAATGCAAGCTACTGTGACACCAGATATGAGTGGTGCAACTGGGCACATGCAGTAGTGGGCACAGTACACGCTGTGGGCCTGACACACACGCTGGCAGGCAACTGCAATTAGATTACAGTGAAAAAATTGTTGATTTTTTTAAATGCAAACTACTGTGACACCAGATATGAGTGGTGGCACTGGGCACTGGCAGTAGTGGGCACAGTACACGCTGTGGGCCTGACACACACGCTGGCAGGCAACTGCAATTAGATTACAGTGAATTTTTATTTTTATTTTTTTAATGCAAGTTACTGTGACACCAGATATGAGTGGTGCAACTGGGCACTGGCAGTAGTGGGCACAGTATACGCTGTGGGCCTGACACACACGCTGGCAGGCAACTGCAATTAGATTACAGTGAAAAAATTGTTTATTGTTTTAAAATGCAAGCTACTGTGACACCAGATATGAGTGGTGGCACTGGGCACTGGCAGTAGTGGGCACAGTACACGCTGTGGGCCTGACACACACGCTGGCAGGCAACTGCAATTAGATTACAGTGAATTTTTTTATTTATTTTTTTAATGCAAGCTACTGTGACACCAGATATGAGTGGTGCAACTGGGCACTGGCAGTAATGGGCACAGTATACGCTGTGGACCTGACACACACGCTGGCAGGCAACTGCAATTAGATTACAGTGAAACATTTTTTTTTTTTTTAATTTTTTTTTTTTTTAATTTTTTTTTTTAATGCAAGCTACTGTGACACCAGATATGAGTGGTGGCACTGGGCACTGGCAGTAGTGGGCACAGTACACACTGTGGGCCTGACACACACGCTGGCAGGCAACTGCAATTAGATTACAGTGAAAATTTTATTTAATTTTTTTAAATGCAAGCTACTGTGACACCAGATATGAGTGTTGCAACTGGGCACTGGCAGTAGTGGGCACAGTACACGCTGTGGGCCTGACACACATGCTTGCAGGCAAATGCAATTAGATTACAGTGAAAAAATTGTTGTTTTTTTTTAAATGCAAGCTACTGTGACACCAGATATGAGTGGTGCAACTGGGCACTGGCAGTAGTGGGCACAGTACACGCTGTGGGCCTGACACACACGCTGGCAGGCAACTGCAATTAGAATACAGTGAAAATTTTATTTTATTTTTTTAAATGCAAGCTACTGTGACACCAGATATGAGTGGTGCAACTGGGCACTGGCAGTAGTGGGCACAATACACGCTGTGGGCCTGACACACACGCTGGCAGGCAACTGCAATTAGATTACAGTGAAAGAATTGTTGATTTTTTTAAATGCAAACTACTGTGACACCAGATATGAGTGGTGCAACTGGGCACTGGCAGTAGTGGGCACAGTACACGCTGTGGGCCTGACACACACTCTGGCAGGCAACTGCAATTAGATTACAGTGAAAAAATTGTTTATTTTTTTAAAATGCAAGCTACTGTGACACCAGATATGAGTAATGGCACTGGGCACTGGCAGTAGTGGGCAGACACGCTGTGGACCTGACACACACGCTGGCAGGCAACTGCAATTAGATTACAGTGAAACATTTTATTTAAAAAAAATAAAAAATTTAATGCAAGCTACTGTGACACCAGATATGAGTGGTGGCACTAGGCACTGGCAGTAGTGGGCACAGTACACGCTGTGGGCCTGACACACACGCTGGCAGGCAACTGCAATTAGATTACAGTGAAAAATGTATTTATTTTTTTAAATGCAAGCTACTATGACACCAGATATGAGTGGTGCAACTGGGCACTGGCAGTAGTGGGCACAGTATACGCTGTGGGCCTGACACACTCGCTTGCAGGCAACTTCGATTAGATTACAGTGAAAAAATTGTTGTTTTTTTTAAAATGCAAGCTACTGTGGCACCAGATATGAGTGGTGGCACTGGGCACTGGCAGTAGTGGGCACAGTACACGCTGTGGGCCTGACACACACGCTGGCAGGCAACTGCAATTAGATTACAGTGAAAAAAAAAAAAAAACAGACTGATGTACTAGCCCTAAAAAGGGCTTTTTGGGGTGCTGTCAGGACGCTGTCCTGACAGCAGATCAGATGAGTCTTTGAGGACTGGAGTGGACACAGAACACTGGCCTAGCTAACAATTTACCTATTAAATCAGCAGCAGCTGCACTGTCCCTGCTCTCACTAACACTGCAGCTTCCAAATGAATCTAAGATGGATGCTGTCCTTGCTTTTTGATAGGAGGTGGGAGGGTCTGGGAGGGTCTGGGAGGGAGGGTATGCTGCTGATTGGCTGGAATGTGTCTGCTGACTGTGAGGTACAGGGTCAAAGTTTGCTCAATGATGACGTATAGGGGCGGACCGAACATCGCATATGTTCACCCGCCGCGGCGAAAGCGAACAAGCAATGTTTGCTGGCGAATAGTTCGGGACATCTCTACCCAGAACGTCCCCCCAGTCTGGCCGTTAGCGGGAAACTTGTGTGGGACCTTATACACCCACTGCTAGATAAAGGTTACCACCTGTACGTTGATAACTTTTATACTAGTATCCCCTTTTTCCAGTCCCTCGCCGCCAGATCCATGTCCGCTTGTGGGACCGTGCGGAAAAATCAACGCGGCCTCCCTGCCCACCCCCTCCAGGTACCTATCCCCAGGGGTGAGATCCGTGCCCTTACCAGTGAAAACCTGTTGCTGGTCAGATATAAGGACAAGATGGATGTCCTTGTACTGTCCACAATTCATGGTAACGGCATCACCCCTGTCTGAGGTACCGCGGCAACGGTCCTCAAGCCCGATTGTATTGTCGACTACAATCGGTATATGGGAGGAGTTGATCTCCCTGATCAAGTCCTCAAGCCATATAACGCCATGCGCAAAACCGGGGCATGGTACAAAAAATTTGCGGTCTACTTGGTGCAGGTTGCCTTGTACAACTCTTTTGTGCTGTCCCAGAGCGCTGGCAACACAGGGAAATTCCTGTAGTTCTATGAGGCAGTCCTCAAGGACCTGATCTTTTCTGACCAGGAAAGAGCAGGCCGAAATACCTCGGGAACTGGAGGCGCCCGGATCGTCCCTGACCAACACTTTCCAGGTGTGGTCCTACATACTGGAAAGAAGGGACGGACCCAAAAAAAGTGCAGAGTGTGTCGCAGTAGGGGGATACGGAAGGACACCACTACTCAGTGTGACACGTGCCCCGATCATACGGGCCTCTGCATTGACGGTTGCTTCAGGGAGTACCACACTTCCATGGAGTACTAAATTTATATCCCAATTTAGCCACTTACAATCTGATTTAAAAAAATGGTTCTTAGACTTGAGACACTAAAACAAAAAAATGTTTTTTTCAAAAATATTATTTAGTAAAACTAAAATAAATTAAAAAAAAGGGCATATTAGGTATTGCCGCGTCCGTAATAATCTGCTCTATAAAAATACTCCCCCAACCCCTTAGATGAACACGGTCAAAAAACTAAAATAAAAACGGTGCAAATTATTATTTTTTTTGTCTTTTTTTTTTTTTTTTTTTTTTTTTTAGGGAACCATTTAAATAATTTTATTGTCAAATTTGAAGAAGACCTGTCCCCTCTCCTGGCATGTTAGTTTTAGTAACTACTTGCATCTCCCTGTAACAATAGTGGAGCAGCCATTTCTACGACTCTGTGTTGTCCTTCACCATTCCTGATAGAAGCCATGAATGAACCACCAGCAGCCCACAATGAAGGTCCAGATGGGCGCCACCAGCTGGGGAGTGTCCCTGCACAACCCGACAATGGCTTTTTGTCACCTTACATCACAAAAATTGTAATAGCAAGCGATCAAAAAGTCATATGCCCCCCAAAATAGTGCCAATAAAACCATCCTCTCATCCCGCAAATAATGAGCCCCTACCTAAGATATTCGGCTAAAAACAAAAAAAAATGACTCTTATGACTATAGAGATACTAAAATGTTTTTTTTTTTTATAAAAAGATAATATAGTGTAAAACATAAATAAAATAAAAAAGTAGACATATTAGCTATCGCCACGTCCGTAAGAATCAGCTCTATAAAAATACACCCCCCTCTAACCCCTCAGATGAACACAGTAAAAAAATCAAAATAAAAACAGTGCCAAAAAAGCTATTTTTTGGCAAATTTTCCATTTTAATCAGTTTTTTCCCAATAACAAATTAAGGGTTAACAGCCAAACAAAACGTATTATTTATTACCCTCATACCGCAGTTTACAGAAACACCCCATATGTGGTCGTAAACTGCTGTATGACCAAACGGCAGGGCACAGAAGGAAAGGAACGCCGTATGGTTTCTGGAAGGCAGATTTTGATGGCCTTTTTTTTTGGCACCATGTCCCATTTGAAGCCCCCTGATGCACCCCTACAGTAAAAACTCCATAAAAGCGACCCCATCTAAGAAACTACACCCCTCAAGGTATCCAAAACTGATTTTACAAACGTCGTTAACCCTTTAGGTGTTCCACAAGAGTTTTGGGCAAATGGAGATGAAATTTCTGAATTTCTATTTCTGGTAACCTTGCCTTAAAAAAATGTAATATAGATAAACCAAAAATCATATGTACCCTAAAAATAGTCCCAACAAGTCCCACCTTATCCTGTAGTTTCCAAAATGGGGTCACTTTTTTGGAGTTTTCCATTTGCCAATAACTCTTGTGCAACACCTAAAAGGTTAACAAAGTTTGTAAAATCAGTTTTGAATACCTTGAGGGGTGTAGTTTCTTAGATGGGGTCACTTTTATGGAGTTTCTACTCTAGGAGTGCATCAGTGGGGCTTCAAATGGGACATGGTGTAAATTAACCAGTCCAGCAAAATCTGCCTTCCAAAAACCATACGGCGCATCTTTCCCTCTGCGCCCTACTGTGTGCCCGAACATTAGTTTACGGCCACATATGGGGTGTTTCTGCAAACTACAGAATCGGGGCAATAAATATAGCATTTTGTTTGGCTGGATGGATAATGGAAAATTTGCCCAAAAATTTAAATTCTCAAATTTCATCCCCATTTGCCAATAACTCTTGCGCAACACCTAAAGGGTTAACAAAGTTTGTAAAACAGCCTGTCTGGGAATTCCCATAGCAGGAGCTGCTGGAATCATTACTCACCAGATGGAGGAGCTGAACAGACACACAGTTCCAGTCAGAGTCCAGTTTTATGGGAACAAGAGGAAAATAAGTATTTAAAACAGTAATGTTCCTACTGTTAGTATAGTGATTAGAACTGTATACTGAACCAGTTATATGTGTGTTTACAGTTCCACCAAAACCAATTGCAACCATACAATTGCAAATTCAAATTGCTAGCTACAAATCAATAGCAAATACAATTGCAAATACAATTAATCATACCACCATTTTGTGATATATTTTCAACACGTGTTATGTACATGGACTATCTTCTGTGGAGGCGGCAGTGTTATATGAAGAAAATTTGAAGTTAATAAACAAGTTATTTCAAGCATTTGGTGTGCTCTTTAAACCTACTGTTTCCATAGAACGGCGCTAGAGGAATTACAGAGTAATAGACAGTCTGGTTAGACTAAAAGTCAGAGATACCAAAATTCTTCTAATGCCACAGCGCAAAAGGCACTTCATAGTGCTACGCCTGCCACATCATGTGATACGAACCAGCGGGTGTGAACCAACTGTGCCACGTGTCCCACCTCCTCTAAGGGAATTGTCTAAGTGTACCCCTCGATTCTTTGGAGTACCCCTGATGGTGGGGATAGACTTTCCCGAGGGGAACACCAGGTCTCTTCCTCTTGAGGAGGGTAGGCACACTATGAAGCTGGTCCAGGCAGACCAGGAGATACCTGAGTAGGTACCAAAAGTACAAGCGTAGTCAGGCAGGCGTGGTTGTTACCAGGAGCAACAGTGCAGGACCAAAGGATGAGGCAGAGGCGTAGTCAAACACAAAAAAGGTCAGGGCAGGCGGCACAGGTAGAGGTCAGGCAATCCGGGTCGGCAACAGGAGAGTCAAGGCAAGCAGGAAGGGATCAGACAAGTAGCAGAATCCAGGAACAAAGTATAAGTCAGGAGCACACGTGAGCATCAGGAACTTAGCAAACACAAGGACCTTGACACTGAGGCATCAGGGAAGGTGACTGAGCCACTTTAGTACCTGCAGGAAAGTCTGGGTTGGTCAGCAAGGTCACATGACCCAACCCATGCATCCCAGGGAGTGATGCGCGCCACCCCTAGGTCAGTGTAACCAGCAGCCAGCATGCTGTTGCCAGGGCTGAGTGGAACCTGTGGAGCAGAATCCTCAGCACCACAGCACTTACAGCGACAGAGCCCAGGACTGCAGCGGTGGATGAAAGGAACACCGCTGAGCACGGCGCCCAGGTCCAGGGGAACATCGGCGTACAGCAGCCGTTGTTACATCATGTCACTCACATGATGCAGTTTGGCAATTTTCTTGGCTGAGATAACACTATTGATGTGCTGGATGATGCTGTTACTCTGTTCTTGGAAAATCTTTTTCATGGCTGCGCCTTCGAACCAGTGACCTTTCACTTGGGAATCAACCTAATAACAGATTGAGCTATTAGGGAATGTAAGAACAGGTTGTAATTTGTAGTATACAAGAAGAAAAAGATTGTTTCATCACCAGGAGTAAAACAGTAACAATGCAGTTACATGTCAAGAATCTGCATAACTAATCATATGCTAAATCGTTGCAAATAGAATTTATGTATGAGATAGCCAAGATGATTGTCTATAAATGATGGCAGTGGATGGTAAGATATGGAGCCTGAAAATCAAAAGTTCAAAACATTGTTACACTTTTGCTCATCAGTATAGTTTGACATGATCGATCCCTCGTGAAGCCATGCTAATATGGTGTTATTCACTTATTTTCATTGAGATATTCCAATATATCATCTCTTAGAAAACTCTCAAACAGTTTACCCATAACAGATGTTGGGGTGGTAGCTAGAGATGGCCTTGCGGTTTGCTAGTTCGCGGTTCGCCGAACCGGCGAACATATGGCAAAGTCCGCCGGCGCCATATTCTTTTACATTGTGAAGAACTTTGACCCATGATACATTCATCAGGTGGTACAGGACAGCCAATTGAGATGTTTCAGCACATAGACATATCCCTTTCCTTATAAATAGACCCGATCTGTCCGCCATTTTACATTCAGTCTTTTGCCAGTGTAGGGAGAGGTTGCTGTGTGGAGCAGGGAAATACTGTTAGGGACACCAAACGCTAGCTAATAGGGCCACAAAAGTCCTTTCAAGGACTGGTACAGGTGTGCTATCGATAGGTGTGACTTACTGAGGGGTGTAATCAGGGCCGATCCTAGGGTCACAGGCGCCTGGGTGCAGAAATATTTCTGGCGCCCCCACATGGGCGTGGTTATCTTACTAACTCCTCCCCTTTGCAATGTTTCTATGGCAACAACTTCAGCCCCCAACTTCAGCCCCACCAATTTGCTTTGACAATAACTTAGTCAACGGCTTTGACAAGTCAAAATAAATGTCATGTGCCAGTAGCCAGAGCCCCCCCATATCATGTGCCAGTAGCCAGAGCCCCCCATATCATGTGCCAGTAGCCCCCCTTATGTGCCAGTAGCCCCCCTATGTGCCAGTAGCCCCCCTTATCATGTGCCAGTAGACCCCCTTATCATGTGCCAGTAGCCCCCTTATCATGTGCCAGTAGCCCCCCTTATCATGTGCCAGTAGCCCCCCATATCATGTGCCAGTAGCCAGAGCCCCCCCCTTATCATGTGCCAGTAGCCAGAGCCCCCCCCATATCATGTGCCAGTAGCCAGATCCCCCCCATTATCATGTGCCAGTAGCCAGAGTGCCCCCATATCATGTGCCAGTAGCCAGAGTGCCCCCCCTTATCATGTGCCAGTAGCCAGAGCCCCCCCCATATCATGTGCCAGTAGCCAGATCCCCCCCATTATCATGTGCCAGTAGCCAGAGTGCCCCCATATCATGTGCCAGTAGCCAGAGTGCCCCCATATCATGTGCCAGTAGCCCCCCATATCATGTGCCAGTAGCCCCCCTTATCATGTGCCAGCCCAGTAGTCCCCCCTTATCATGTGCCAGCCCAGTAGTCCCCCCTTATCATGTGCCAGCCCAGTAGTCCCCCCTTATCATGTGCCAGCCCAGTAGCCCCCCTTATCATGTGCCAGCCCAGTAGTCCCCCCTTATGTGCCAGCCCAGTAGCCCCCCTTATGTGCCAGCCCAGTAGCCCCCCTTACCATGTGCCAGCCCAGTATTGTACCTATATAAAAAATAAAAAAATAATAATACACTTATACTTACCTCCAGCAATGCGATGCGATGCAGGCCGCCTCTTCCGTCTGTGTCCCTCGCTATACGGCTCAGGCGACGCGATGACGTCATCGCGCCGCCTGCACCGGCCTCTGATAGGCTGCCAGCACTAAGCCGGCAGCCTATCAGAGGAACAGGAGGGGACACACCTCTCCCTCCTCTGCCGCAGCACAGGCATCTGTATTGCCGTCCTGAGGACGGCAATACAGATGACTATGGAGATGAGCGCTTCCGCAATGGAGGCGCTCATCTCCTGCTCTGCCCTGCCGCCGGCCGCGGCCGCCCCCACTTGTCACCAGGGCCGCGGCCTTGCGGCACTCAGGCTTGCCGGCCCACCGGGAAATTTCCCGCTATCCCGGCAGGCCAGTCCGGCCCTGCGCTCGGCGCCTTTCGGGTGACAGCGCTGGGGTGCGGGGCACCCACTGCACCCCGTGTAGGATCGGCCCTGGGTGTAATATACTTATAATATACTTTCTAACATAGAAAGTATATTATAGTGCATTTGCATTGTGCAGCAGTTTTGTGCGGTTCTGCTGCGATACTGCAGCTACACAGAGTGCCAAACGCTATTGGAACAAATAATTTCTACTGGTGTGATATACCAGTTGCCCCCAAAAAAACTGATTGAAGCAGGGGTGTTATATACCAATAATATACTTTCTATATAGTGCATTTAGGTAATGCAGCATTTGTTTACGGTTTTGCTGCATTATCGCAGCTACAGATAGTGACAAACGCCATTGGAACAAATAATTTCTACTGGTGTGATATATCAGTTGCCCCACAAAAAAACTGATTGAAGCAGGGGTGTTATATACCAATTATATAGTAACATAGTAACATAGTACATAAGGCCATAAAAAGACATTTGTCCATCCAGTTCGGCCTGTCATCCTGCAAGTTGATCCAGAGGAAGGCAAAAAAAAAAAACTGTGAGGTAGAAGCCAATTTTCCCCACTTTAGGGGAATAAAAAATTCCTTCCCGACTCCAATCAGGCAATCAGAATAACTCCCTGGATCAACGACCCCTCTCTAGTAGCTATAGCCTGTAATATTATTACACTCCAGAAATACATCCAGGCCCCTCTTGAATTCCTTTATTGTACTCACCATCACCACCTCCTCAGGCAGAGAGTTCCATAGTCTCACTGCTCTTACCGTAAAGAATCCTCTTCTATGTTTGTGTACAAACCTTCTTTCCTCCAGACGCAGAGGATGTCCCCTCGTCACAGTCACAGTCCTGGGGATAAATAGATGATGGGATAGATCTCTGTACTGACCTCTGATATATTTAACCCTAATTTTGATAATCTTTCAGGGTACTGCAGTTGCCCCATTCCAGTTATTACTTTAGTTGCTTTCCTCTGGACCCTCTAAAGCTCTGCTATGTCTGCCTTGTTCACAGGAGCCCAGAACTGTACACAGTACTCCATGTGTGGTCTGACTAGCGATTTGTAATATACTTTCTATATAGTGCATTTGGGTAGTGCAGCATTGGTTTGCGGTTTTGCTGCGTTACCTCAGCTACAGATAATGACAAACGACATTGGAACAAATAATTTTTACTGGTGTGATATACCGGTTGCCCCCCAAAAAAGTGATTGAAGCAGGGGTGTTATATACCAATTATATACTTTCTATATAGTGCATTTGGGTAGTGCAGTATTGGTTTGCGCTTTTGCTGCATTACCGAAGCTACACAGAGTGACAAACGCTATTGGAACAAATAATTTCAACTGGTGTGATAGACCAGTTGCGCCCCAAAAAAACTGATTGAGGCAGGGGTGTGATATACCAATAATATACTTTCTATAAAGTGCATTTGGGTAGTGCAGCATTTGTGTTATCGAATTTCAACTATTATCATTAGGTTTTTTTTCAAGGGGGGTATTTCATTAGCCATGTTTTTAATCCATTTTTATATTTTTAGTTCTATTAAACATATGTATTTGACCTGTATTTGTATTGGCCTGCAGTAAAATTGATATCCATTGACCGTGTAATATACCTCTGGCCACATAATCACTTAATCTTTTCTGTCCTGTGAATGCCTAATGTTTGGGGCCTGTAGTCCAGTGGCCTACATTACAATTTTTATCCATTGACCGCATAATGTACATCAAGCCACATAATCAGAATTTCTTTTATGTCAGGTGAATGCCTAATTTTTAAGGCCCGTACTCCCATGACCTAAAATAAAATATTTCTAGGCTCCAACAGGGCACATTTCAGAGATTTTCCCTTTAAGACGCATAAAAATGTCCCCTGATTAAGACATATTTTTTGTTGGAATTTTTGTCATTGATCCCCCTCTAGTATGTCACTGTCCATGTTGTGTAACTATTTGTACACTTCACCTAAGTATTTGGTGGCTGCAAATATGAGCTGAAGGTTTTTCAGGTTCGCCTGCCATTAAAGTGAATGGGACCCAGCGCGACTTGCGGTTCGCCAACATTTGATCGCGATCGCATTCGCAAACCGTCCCGGCCGATGTTCTTCCATAACTAGTGGTAGCACTTGCTTGATTGGCTCAGAGTCGGATAGACAGCAACATCATCCAACCAAGAGGGCAGTAGGCAGCATCCTGACTGAGAAGAAGCACCGTAATGTGTTCAGTTTCTGACTTGGAAAGAGTGTGTCTGGCAGTGTCTGACACAAAAAAAAAAAACTTTTACGGTATAAACACAAGCCACTAATGTAGTGTGATTGGAGCACTATAAGAAGAGGTAGAGACATGTAGTTGTGTAAATTTTAGGGAATTTATTCAGAGAAAGCTTTGAGGGAACTAAAAACCAAACAAGTGGAATGTTATATCAAAAATTGTCATTTATTATAAAATATAAAAATGGAGAACAACAGGATGTAATACAGTACACGGAGAAGCACAGGGTAAGTCAAAACAAAAGAACCACCATGAGACTGCGCAAGGTAATGCACAGATGGGTACGATCAAAAGGTAACGCTAAAGCAAAGGCTCTGGGAAACCAATGGAGTATCACATATAATAGTCTCCTCAATAGGGATGTGGTGCACGAAGCGCCACAGACTAAATGTAAGAAACCCAAAATAGTAGCTAGCAACATGGAATAATATAGGCGTCACATTCAGCCAGATAAGATAATACAATGGTGAGAACTCACTTGGCTAGGAAAAAAAAAATAATGGACCTGGTATACGCCTAAGTGCAAGGGACCCAGCGTGGACACATGCAGGGGTACCCCACACACAGTGTAGAACCGTGCTAGTTACAGACCGTACCTGAAGACATGGTGGCAAGATGAATGACAGGCCCTGGGCGCGAGACCTCGACGCGCGTTTCACCTCAACGGCTTCGTCAGGAGGTACTTTGTGATGCATAGGCAGGGTATATATAGGATATGATAGGGGTGGGGTGATGGACAAAAATTACCCGGATGCGGCACATCTGCGGACCACACGAACGGGCGCGGGAAGCTCCATGGTACGCGGCGCCATCTCTCAGCGCATCCACGTCTGCACACTGCCGCCGGTGGTGTCACCCCGGTCACCCCTTTCCGTTGTCATCTTTGCTGGATGGTGGGTTGGGTGTGTCTGGGGTGACCCCGCGGGCTGCCTTTGCTGCCCGGGGTGCCACCCTGTTCGCCCCCACCCTCTACCATTATTACAGCGGGTCTATATTATACAGCTTTTTATACAGTATTACCCTTGTTTTATCAATATAATGGGATGATTTTCTTTACTTGTATGAATTGTTTTATCATGTCTACCTTTGATGGTAATATCGACCCATATGACCTGACTTGACACGTTCTGGATTATGTTTATTAATGATTATATGCTAATTACTGATAGTACTTTTTTATATATGTGATGTCCTTATGGATTAGATTTTCTCTTTCATTCACCATACCACTAGATTATCTGTACGATCGTTATATTTACTGGTCCTATTGTTATGGACCCTTAGCACATTGTATGTTTCTTATCACCCATCACTGTGTGTGCGTTACAGGGTTACGCCATAGTTAGTCATTACTATGGTTTTATTTATGACCCCCTACATGTCACCTTTCTATTTGATATGCCACTATGTATACGTATCAGGAGGTCATGCTACTACCTGTTACACTTATGACTATGTCACTTCTTACTATCCTTTGATTCAGATTAGATGTCCACTTATGTTTTTTCCTTATATGATATTTTCTGTGAGCGAGGGGCCCGGTGTGGATACAGCGGGTGTGTGCCTGCGGCATTGTGGCAATCGTGCGATTACATCCCATCCTCTAGTTGTTTTCTGAGCGGCGGATTGCGGTTCACCTGCGTTCCACGGGGGTCGCGGGGTGCGCATGCGCTGGGCGGCGCCATCTCGACGCGCTCCGTGACGTCTGCAAGTGTCGCTGCGCATGCGCAGTGTGCAGACGTGGATGCGCTGAGAGATGGCGCCGCGTACCATGGAGCTTCCCGCGCCCGTTCGTGTGGTCCGCAGATGTGCCGCATCCGGGTAATTTTTGTCCATCACCCCACCCCTATCATATCCTATATATACCCTGCCTATGCATCACAAAGTACCTCCTGACGAAGCCGTTGAGGTGAAACGCGCGTCGAGGTCTCGCGCCCAGGGCCTGTCATTCATCTTGCCACCATGTCTTCAGGTACGGTCTGTAACTAGCACGGTTCTACACTGTGTGTGGGGTACCCCTGCATGTGTCCACGCTGGGTCCCTTGCACTTAGGCGTATACCAGGTCCATTATTAATTTTTTTTTCCTAGCCAAGTGAGTTCTCACCATTGTATTATCTTATCTGGCTGAATGTGACGCCTATATTATTCCATGTTGCTAGCTACTATTTTGGGTTTCTTACATTTAGTCTGTGGCGCTTCGTGCACCACATCCCTATTGAGGAGACTATTATATGTGATACTCCATTGGTTTCCCAGAGCCTTTGCTTTAGCGTTACCTTTTGATCGTACCCATCTGTGCATTACCTTGCGCAGTCTCATGGTGGTTCTTTTGTTTTGACTTACCCTGTGCTTCTCCGTGTACTGTATTACATCCTGTTGTTCTCCATTTTTATATTTTATAATAAATGACAATTTTTGATATAACATTCCACTTGTTTGGTTTTTAGTTTACTCTGGATGTGGTACAAGTGGTCACTATAGCTGTCTTAGTTGACAGAGCTGCCTTTTTGTAGGTTAATAGTATTTATATATATTTTCAGGCAATTCCTCATACATGGATTTCCGAGCACGTGACAAAAACTGGCTGTCACAGTTGGGAACAGTATTTGGGGATACTACGGCACAGGACACGGAGAAATGCGATAGCAAGGAACTTAAACTTAAGATCAGAGAGGCCCTGAAAAAACGGACCAAGTTGTGGTGGAATAAGGCCGCACTAGAGAATTACCTAACTAGGAATATCATACCACGAGGTCTTAGGGTCCAAATCTTTCCCACATTGGAGGGGGAGGACCCCACATTTACCACCAAATGGGAGGAAGCCCTTACTAAATGTTCTCAAACCCTTATTGAGCTGCTCATTGGGGCAGATCGCAGAGCCCTGGAGGCTGTGGAGAAGGACATTGACGGCCATAAGGACGGTATCCAGCTACTCCTGACCAAGGAAGAGCTGGAATCATTTGACAAAAATTTGGAGGAAGATCTTGCCAAGTGGGAGCGCGAGATTCAGTCTATTAAAACCAAAAAATTCCAGAGAGATCTGGGTGATTATCAGCAGAACAAAGTATTTAGGTGGCAACGCACCAACCCTAGACCTGAATCTCGTGCACGTTCCCAATCTCTGGTGTCCTCAACATCTGAAGAAGAATGTGGCGTGCCTTTTTTAGAAGGACGCCCGGCCGCGGCACGTGGTCCGGATCCCGAAAGGGGAGGGTACAATCTACGTACCCCAGTATACAAACGGAAACACTGGAACGGGAATGGCCGAGGGAAGAGAGTACAGAACTGAAGGTAATTAACCTTTCTACCATTAACCTCACCCTTACACAACAGCAAGTTCTGCAGAAGGGGTTATCCTTTTCCCCTGTGGGTAGATTTGACTACTTTGAGGTAGTTAAGGATTTGGAATTGTTTGCTCGGAAGCTCCTATTTAAGAAGCACTTTAGTCGTGGTCACGATGCGACTGCCTCAATGTCGCCGGCTGAGAGGCAGGCGATTCGTGACCTAGAATCCCTTCTAGAGGATCAGATAGCTACTGTACCTAGCAGGTCTCCCGTACATCTGCACAGGCGCTCACGTACATTCCCCCCTAAAACATTGTGCCCCGCGGTGGATGTCTTTGTGAAATTAGTAAAACGAGATCTAAACATAGACCATGTACATATTGGAAAAGACAATCTGACTCGTTCACAGAGACAGGCACTTCGGGAGCTACAGGAATTGAAAGATGTAGTGATCAAACCTGCTGACAAGGGGGGTAATGTCGTGATATGGCCTGTGCAGATGTACGAAAGAGAGGTTTTTAGGCAGCTCAATAATAGGGAATGCTACCGCAGAATTGAGAAGGACCCCACTATACTTTATAAGAATGAGTTGGATGACATTCTTGCAGAAGCCTGTGATCAGGGCATCATCACTATCAAAATGATGGAAGGGTTGAGAGTTGACTTTCCGGTCAAATCCACCTTATATCTGCTCCCTAAGGTGCACAAGAGCCGCACCCATCCTCCCGGACGTCCGATCGTTTCGGGGATCGGCAGCTTGTGCACCAATGTGGGAAGGTTCATAGATTTTTTTCTCCAGAAAAGCGTAGAAACCCTTCCTTCTTTTGTTAAGGATACCACCGACATGCTGAGACGGCTAAATGGGATTCATGTTGACCCAGATGTGGTCCTTGTCACATGCGACATCGAGTCGCTATACACGTCTATATACCATGACCAGGGAGTGCGGGCATCCAGATCCTTTTTGACCATGTCAGATTATGACAATGGCATGATTGAGTTTATTCTGACATTGTTAGAATTTATGCTCACGCATAACTACTTTTTATTCAAGGACCGCCTCTTCCTACAGCTCCAGGGGACAGCTATAGGGGCATCGTGTGCCCCCGCATATGCCAACTTGTTCCTGGGGCTGTGGGAGAGAGAGATTGTCCAGGAAACGCCTGGATATGATGCCGCACTCCTATGGTCTAGGTATATAGACGATGTGTTTTTCCTATGGCAGGATACTATTCCGTCCTTGGAAAACTTTTTGGCCTGTCTCAACCAGAACACACGTAATATCAGACTTACCTGGAAATATAGTCTTACGAATGTCGAATTCCTGGATATAATGATCACTAAGGGATCTGACGGTCATTTGTCCACTGATCTTTTCAGGAAGTCCACTGCCGTCAATGCCCTTCTCCACGCCTCCTCTGCTCACCACCCCAATACGATTCGGGCAATACCTACAGGGCAGTTCCTAAGAACTCGCAGAATTTGCTCCAGTGATAAGCAGTTTGAACAACAAGCCGGCGTGTTGACACAACGATTCCTCGAAAGAGGTTATCAGTATAATACCATACAACGGGGCTATGAAAGAGCCAAAAAAACGTCTAGAGACTCTTTGTTGGTGAGTAGAGTTCAGAAAAGGGATAACCGTGACACATGTGTGAGATTTATTACTCCCTTCAATTCAAAATGGAGGTATATTCAGGACATTCTGAGGAGACATTGGTCGGTTCTTCACACAGATGGTGATCTGGCGGTATGTCTCCCCACATATCCCCAGATTACGTGGAGGCGGTCACGCAATTTGCGTGACATCCTCACAAAAAGTCACTATGTCCCCACACCCAGGGGGGGCATCTTTGGCAGTAAAGGTCCCAAGTGGGGGTCTTTCTCCTGTGGATCGTGTGCCGCCTGCAGGTATATGATTCGTTCTACCGCCTTCAGTGACTCCTCAGGCCGAAAAGATTTTAAGATCGTACACAACATAAATTGTAATACTGAGGCTGTGATATATTTGATCACATGCCCATGTAATCTTTTTTATGTTGGTATGACAAAGAGAGCCCTGAAGACACGGGTTTTGGAACATGTGTGTAGGATTCGTGCAGCGGCGGATATTCCTGAGAAGGATTGGGAGTCACTGCAGGCGGTTCCACGACATTTTCGCAGGTTTCACGGGTCCGATCCAGGGGGACTGACGGTGAAGGGTATTGACAGACTCCATCTAGGGTCTAGAGGCGGTAATATTAAAGTGGCTCTACTCCGTAGAGAGACTAGGTGGATTGTCAACCTGGATACCGTCACTCCGTACGGCCTTAATGAATCTAACAGTTTTTCTTCTTTTCTATGAAAATAGCGCGAATTTTATTGCAGGGTATACATTTTTGCTTTTGTTTTATTATATTGTATTTTCTATAATATTGTTATTTTCTTTTTTTTGAGATCATGCTATTCATTTCTGTGTGGAATTGGTGATGATGGACGGAGCTACCTATTGTGATGACATAGCCGCCACAAGAGAGGATGTTCGTCAAGACCTCCTAGCAACATATTTATATAATATTATATTACTTCTAATATATATATATATGGCGGGGCACCATTTTGTGCTCCGAGAATACATGGGTATAAACCTGCCTGGCATATTCTAGCCAGTGAGATCCTTACTATGATATTGCTATACTTTTGGGGAGGACTTGTTAGGTATCTGATGTGCTTGGTGCCATATGGGTGGGGCCTATTCCACCGTGGCCCTCCCTCTTTTGTGGGGTTGTGGGGGCCCGGGCCGACCCCGCTGTCGGCTTCTGGCGCCTGTGGTGCCGTCCCGGACGCCCCGACTCCACTGCTGCCGCGGTTCACATTGCTGCTCTCATTGCTCTTTGTCTTGGCGGATGGGGGTGTCTCGGCTGACCCCGCCGGCGGCCTTTGCCGCCGGTGGTGTCACCCCGGTCACCCCTTTCCGTTTTAGGACTCTCGTGTATCCTTTTATCATCTTTGCTGGGGGTTGGGTGTGTCTGGGGTGACCCCGCGGGCTGCCTTTGCTGCCCGGGGTGCCACCTCGGTCGCCCCCACCCTCTTCCATTATTGCAGCGGGCCTCTATCATTATTACAGCAGGTCTATATTATACAGCTTTTTATACAGTATTATCCTTTTTTCATCAATATAATGGGATGATTTTCTTTACTCGTATGAATTGTTTTATCATGTCTATTATCATGTATATTTGAGAAGGAGACTGAGAGTATATGTAGTTATGGGCGAATTATGGCCTAGATGGTAATATTGACCCATATGACCTGATTTGACACGTTCAGGATTATGTATATTAATGATTTACATTGCTGCTTTCATTGCTCTTTGTCTTGGCGGCTGGGGGTGTCTCGGCTGACCCCGCCGGCGGCCTTTGCCGCCGGTGGTGTCACCCCGGTCACCCCTTTCCATTGTCATCTTTGCTGGGTGGTGGGTTGGGTGTGTCTGGGGTGACCCCGCGGGCTGCCTTTGCTGCCCGGGGTGCCACCCTGTTCGCCCCCACCCTCTACCATTATTACAGCGGGTCTATATTATACAGCTTTTTATACAGTATTACCCTTGTTTTATCAATATAATGGGATGATTTTCTTTACTTGTATGAATTGTTTTATCATGTCTACCTTTGATGGTAATATCGACCCATATGACCTGACTTGACACGTTCTGGATTATGTTTATTAATGATTATATGCTAATTACTGATAGTACTTTTTTATATATGTGATGTCCTTATGGATTAGATTTTCTCTTTCATTCACCATACCACTAGATTATCTGTACGATCGTTATATTTACTGGTCCTATTGTTATGGACCCTTAGCCCATTGTATGTTTCTTATCACCCATCACTGTGTGTGCGTTACAGGGTTACGCCATAGTTAGTCATTACTATGGTTTTATTTATGACCCCCTACATGTCACCTTTCTATTTGATATGCCACTATGTATACGTATCAGGAGGTCATGCTACTACCTGTTACACTTATGACTATGTCACTTCTTACTATCCTTTGATTCAGATTAGATGTCCACTTATGTTTTTTCCTTATATGATATTTTCTGTGAGCGAGGGGCCCGGTGTGGATACAGCGGGTGTGTGCCTGCGGCATTGTGGCAATCGTGCGATTACATCCCATCCTCTAGTTGTTTTCTGAGCGGCGGATTGCGGTTCACCTGCGTTCCACGGGGGTCGCGGGGTGCGCATGCGCTGGGCGGCGCCATCTCGACGCGCTCCGTGACGTCTGCAAGTGTCGCTGCGCATGCGCAGTGTGCAGACGTGGATGCGCTGAGAGATGGCGCCGCGTACCATGGAGCTTCCTGCGCCCGTTCGTGTGGTCCGCAGATGTGCCGCATCCGGGTAATTTTTGTCCATCACCCCACCCCTATCATATCCTATATATACCCTGCCTATGCATCACAAAGTACCTCCTGACGAAGCCGTTGAGGTGAAACGCGCGTCGAGGTCTCGCGCCCAGGGCCTGTCATTCATCTTGCCACCATGTCTTCAGGTACGGTCTGTAACTAGCACGGTTCTACACTGTGTGTGGGGTACCCCTGCATGTGTCCACGCTGGGTCCCTTGCACTTAGGCGTATACCAGGTCCATTATTTTTTTTTCCTAGCCAAGTGAGTTCTCACCATTGTATTATCTTATCTGGCTGAATGTGACGCCTATATTATTCCATGTTGCTAGCTACTATTTTGGGTTTCTTACATTTAGTCTGTGGCGCTTCGTGCACCACATCCCTATTGAGGAGACTATTATATGTGATACTCCATTGGTTTCCCAGAGCCTTTGCTTTAGCGTTACCTTTTGATCGTACCCATCTGTGCATTACCTTGCGCAGTCTCATGGTGGTTCTTTTGTTTTGACTTACCCTGTGCTTCTCCGTGTACTGTATTACATCCTGTTGTTCTCCATTTTTATATTTTATAATAAATGACAATTTTTGATATAACATTCCACTTGTTTGGTTTTTAGTTTACTCTGGATGTGGTACAAGTGGTCACTATAGCTGTCTTAGTTGACAGAGCTGCCTTTTTGTAGGTTAAAAGCTTTGAGGGAGTCATAGGCTAGTCACATTGTGCATAATACAGCAGCTTGCTTGTGCAGCAGCTCAGCCTGGCAGTTCAGCATTACAAAACCTACTGTAGGAAAAAATTATTCTGCATATGAAAAGAGAAACAACTTTTTTTTTTTAAACTGTAGTCTCTACAAAGGCCTATTGCCAGTACAGCAACCCAATAACATTTTGCTGCAAACACTGAGCAATAGCACCTTTTTTGCATTATATCCATGTTAGTAAATGCATTGCATTACAACAAAAGAATTTTACTGCAATAGCAACATTTTTATATCCATTATTGAACACATAGTTCAAAGACATATTACTACAAGTTGTTAGAGGACACATAACTGCATCAGACTTTGTGTTTTAAAGACATTTTACTATAAAATTTTAATTGTTGAACAAATTTAACATATTAAATGCATAGTTGAGAGACATATGACTGAAAACACTGCATTGTTATATCCGTGTTAGCGAATGTATTACTTCATTAGACCATGTGATTCATGGACATTTTGGTACAAAAGTTTCATAGTTTAACCAGTGATATTAAACACATATACGGTCATTTATTAAGATCATAATTTTAATAACTAGAGATGAGCAAATTTCAAAAAAATTCGATTTGGCAGCTTCACCGAATTTTTCGAAAATATTTGCTTTGATCCGAATTTATTTGCGGTGAATTACAATAAAAAACAACTATTTCCTGGCTGCAGAGAGCCTTTATAGTGGTGTAGAACACTGTGCCTTGCAGTAACACGCATAGGGAGTCTGCTGTGGTAATGAAATAATACTGTGAGTCAGTATGACATGCAAATGGCTCAAAGTTTGTAATGTCTGCCTGCTGCAGCCAAGTTGGCCTCGAGCACGGCGATGAACCCAGCGGGGAGCTGCATACCTGCTGCCGTCATTAGGCCGGAGCTCCTGGTAGCCACAACTGGTGGCCATTCCTGCACTGTGCTCCGTCCCTGCAGTTACCATTCGGCCATTTCTTAGTTCTGTCCCTTTCTAGCAAAGCTGGATGACAGCCTGTATACCACACAGAAAGCCGAGTGGCAGCTCCTAGGAGAGCTGTGCGGTATACAGGCTGTCTGTCACCCAGCTTTCCTGGTCTCCTTAGGAGAATATATCTCAGTATAGGAACATATAGATACGTTATCACATGAATTTCCCATTCATGAGTCTTAGAAAGCCGGGTTGCAGCTCCTATGAGAACTAAGATTACTGAATGGCCAAATCATCTGATGACTTCTCTATATGTTCCCTTACTGAGATATGTTCTTCTCAGCACTAGGAGACCAGGAAAGCTGGGTGACAATCCATGAGAGAGCTGGAAGGCCCCCTCAGTATTCCTAGGGTAATTCCAATGAAAATATTTTCCACAGAGGATTACCTGTTGTGGATTTTTATCAAACTCTACATGAAGCGTGTGGATTTGTTGTGGAATTCAGTCACTATCAGTTAGACATGGTAAAATTATATACTACCACGGTGCGGATTTGAAATGTGCACAGTAGGTTCATTTCCGTTTGGATTTTATGAAGTGTGAGGATTTTTGGTAAAATCTCATCCATTTTGCTGGTATTTGCTGTAATACACTGTGGATTTTATAGCTGCAGTTCTGTGGTGCAGCATCTGTAGAGTATTTGCCCCATGTGAACATACCCTAAGAGCTCATATACACAGCTGTGTTCCAGCCTTGCACATGCTGGGGGGCCTTATTTCTACTGAAGGTCTGCGAGGGTATTATTAACCACCTCAGCCCCCCTAGCTTAAACCCCCTTAATGACCAGACCACTTTTTACACTTCTGCACTACACTACTTTCACCGTTTATTGCTCGGTCATGCAACTTACCACCCAAATGAATTTTACCTCCTTTTCTTCTCACTAATAGAGCTTTCATTTGGTGGTATTTCATTGCTGCTGACATTTTTACTTTTTTTGTTATTAATCGAAATTTAACGAAATTTTTGCAAGAAAATGACATTTTTCACTTTCAGTTGTAAATTTTTTTTTAAAAAACGGCATCCATATATAAATTTTTCTCTAAATTTATTGTTCTACATGTCTTTGATAAAAAAAATATGTTTGGGTAAAAAAAATATGGTTTGGGTAAAAGTTATAGCGTTTACAAACTATGTTACAAAAATGTGAATTTCCGCTTTTGGGCCCACATTCCAAAGAGCACCTTTCGGATTTCACAGGGCATTTTTTACACATTTTGATTTCAAACTACTTCTCACACATTAGGGCCCCTAAAATGCCAGGGCAGTATAATTACCCCACAAGTGACCCCATTTTGGAAAGAAGACACCCCAAGGTATTTCGTGAGTTAGTTAGTGGAATATGAGACTTTGTAAGAAAAAAAAAAAAATCATCATTTTCCGCTAACTTGTGACAAAAAATAAAAAAATTCTAGGAGCTCGCCATGCCCCATATGTAAAATGACACCCCAAAACACATTCCCCAACTTCTCCTGAGTACGGCGATACCACATGTGTGACACTTTTTTGCAGCCTAGGTGGGCAAAGGGGCCCACATTCCAAAGAGCAGCTTTAGGATTTTACAGGGCATTTTTTACACATTTGGATTCCAGACTTCTTTTCACGCATTAGGGCCCCTAAAATGCTAGGGCAGTATAACTACCCCACAAGTGACCCCATTTTGGAAAGAAGACACCCCAAGGTATTTCGTGATGGGCATAGTGAGTTCATTGAAGTTTTTATTTTTTGTCACAAGTTAGTGGAATATGAGACTTTGTAAGAAAAAAAAAAAAGAAAAAAAATCATCATTTTCCACTAACTTGTGATAAAAAAAAAAATTCTACGAACTCGCCATGCCCATCATGGAATACCTTGGGGTGTCTTCTTTCCAAAATGGGGTCACTTGTGGGGTAGTTATACTGCCCTGGCATTTTAGGGGCCCTAATGTGTGAGAAGTAGTTTGAAATCAAAATGTGTAAAAAATGCCCTGTGAAATCCGTAAGGTGCTCTTTGGAATTTGGGCCCATTTGCCCACCTAGGCTGCAAAAAAGTGTCACACATCTGGTATCGCCCGCGCTCAGAAGAAGTAGGGCAATGTGCTTTGGGGTGTCTTTTTACATATACCCATGCTGGGTGAGAGAAATATCTCGGCAAAAGACAACTTTTCCCATTTTTTTATACAAAGTTGGCATTTGACCAAGATATTTATCTCACCCAGCATGGGTATATGTAAAATGACACCCCAAAACACATTCCCCAACTTCTCCTGAGTACGGCAATACCACATGTGTGACACTTGTTTGCAGCCTAGATGCTCAAAGGGGCCCAAATTCCTTTTAGGAGGGCATTTTTAGACATTTGGATTCCAGACTTCTTCTCACGCTTTAGGGCCCCTAAAATGCCAGGGCAGTATAAATACCCCACATGTGACCCCATTTTGGAAAGAAGACACCCCAAGGTATTCAATGAGGGGCATGGCGAGTTCATATAAAAAAAAATTTTGGGCACAAGTTAGCGGAAATAGATTTTTTTTAGTTTTTTCTCACAAAGTCTCCCTTTCCGCTAACTTGGGACAAAAATTTCAATCTTTCATGGACTCAATATGCCCCTCAGCGAATACCTTGGGGTGTCTTCTTTCCAAAATGGGGTCATTTGTGGGGTGTTTGTACTGCCCTGGCATTTGAGGGTTTCCGCAATCATTACATGTATGGCCAGCATTAGGAGTTTCTGCTATTCTCCTTATATTGAGCATACGGGTAATGATATATATTTTTTCCGTTCAGCCTCTGGGCTGAAAGAAAAAATGAACGGCACAGATTTCTTCATTCGCATCGATCAATGTGGATGAAAAAATCTCTGTCAAAAAAAAAGGAGGGGAAAGGCGTCTGCCAGGACATAGGAGCTCCGCCCAACATCCAAACCCACTTAGCCCGTATGCCCTGACAAACCAGATTTCTCCATTCACATCAATCGATGTGGATGAATAAATCATTGCCGGGATCTTTTATTTTTTTTTATATACAAAGTGTTTGCCAAAGCATATGAACACTGCCGCCCCCTCAGCTCATATGCCTCGGCAAACATATCTTTTACTGCAGAGGAGAAATTTCGTCTTGCAGCGCCGCATACACCGACTTTTGTGTAATCTGACAGCAGCGCAATGCTTCTGTCAGAATGCACATCAGTGCTGAAGCTAGCCGATCGGTTGGTCCACCTGGAAGGTAAAAAAAACAAAACAAAAAAGAAAAAACCAGGCCGCAACGCAATAAATTTATTAACTTTATAATAACATTTGAACGGAACATATAAACTTTATTAAACTTTTTGAACAGAACGTTAACTTTTTTGCTTACCGGTGATTTTTTTTTTTTTTTTACCTTTATAGGACAAACCTCTCCTTCCCCATGGGACAATGTGCAAAGCGCAAATCGCCCAAAGATGTGGCAAAGTATATTATGCACTTTGTCCCAGGTGAAAGGAGAGGTTTGCAGCAGCTGTGAGTGAAAGGGCCATAATAGCCCTGTGTGCCTGTCCTGTGAGATGCAATCCCTATGCTAAGTGCACCTGTGTGTGGTACTTCCGGAAACACTGCCCTAAGCATAAGGCAGGGTGGTCAGGGCAGTCAGGACAGAAATAGCGGGTGTCACGCCTTATTCCACTCCTACTACAGACACAACATCTTTTTTGGGGTGACAGTTGGGTTGAGGTACCAGCAACGACATTGGGGAAATGCCGCTCGTGTAGACGGCTCACTACACTGGTGGATGGGGCCACGGAACCTTCTGGATACAGGAGGTTCTCGATGATCTCTTCCTGAAATTTGAGGAAGGATCCTGTTCTCCCAGCCTTACTGTAGAGAACAAAACTATTATATGCAGCCAATTGAATCAAATATACAGACACCTTCTTATACCAGCGTCTGGTGCGTCGGGAAACTAAATAAGGAGGCAACATCTGGTCATTGAAGTCCACCCCTTCCATGTGAATGTTATAGTCGTGGACTGAGAGGGGCTTTTCAATGACACTAATTGCCCGTTCTATTTGTATTGTCGTGTCTGCGTGAATGGAGGAGAGCATGTAAACGTCACGCTTGTCTCTCCATTTCACCGCGAGCAGTTCTTCGTTACACAAGGCAGCCCTCTCTCCCCTTGCAAGACGGGTGGTAACGAGCCGTTTGGGGAAGCCCCGGCGACTAGGTCGCGCGGTGCCACAGCAACCAATCTGTTCTAGGAACAAATGCCTGAAGAGGGCCACACTTGTGTAAAAATTGTCCACATAAAGATGGTAACCCTTGCCAAATAAGGGTGACACCAAGTCCCAGACTGTCTTCCCACTGCTCCCCAGGTAGTCAGGGCAACCGACCGGCTCCAGGGTCTGATCTTTAACCTCATAGATCCAAAATTTGTGGGTATAGCCTGTGGCCCTTTCACAGAGCTTATACAATTTGACCCCATACCGGGCGCGCTTACTTGGGATGTATTGTTTGAAGCCAAGATGCCCGGTAAAATGTATAAGGGACTCGTCTACCCAGATGTTTTGCTCAGGGGTATACAAATCTGCAAATTTGTTGTTGATATGGTCTATGAGGGGCCGAATTTTGTGGAGCCGGTCAAAAGCTGGGTGGCCTCTGGGACGAGAGGTGCTGTTGTCGCTAAAGTGCAGGAAACGCAGGATGGTCTCAAATCGTGTCCTGGACATAGCAGCAGAGAGCATCGGCATGTGATGAATTGGGTTCGTGGACCAATATGACCGCAATTCATGCTTTTTGGTTAGACCCATGTTGAGGAGAAGGCCCAGAAAAATTTAAATTTCGGAAACTTGGACTGGTTTCTGTCACTACCAGAGCTTTGGGACGTTCTCACAGCTCTGTTTCTCCACCCCTGTGATGATGTCACTACTAGAGCTGGGAGGAGTTCTCACTACTCTGTTTACTTTTGGTTTCTTTCACCACAGCTGTTCTTCTTGTGTTTGATTTCCCTCTCTTTATATCACCCCTCCTCCTATGATAGGATGTGGATTATAGTTCTCCCTTCAGTTATAGCTCTTGCTTTAGTTTCTTCACTTGTAGCTATCAGTTCACTGGACCTGTGTTCTGCTGCAGCTAGCACTCCGGATTTTGCCAGCCTGTCCTTGGATCCGTCTTCTCTGCGGCTGCAACACCTTCAGCTAAGTCTGCAGACATTGTTGTGTTCCTGTTTGTTTTCTGACTGGATCTGAGGTGGCCACGGTTCCCTCCATATACTGAGTAGGGCACTGGTGGCCGTGCCCCTTCCACTATTGTAGGGGTTACAGTGGTCATTAGTATTAGGCACGTGGGCATGCCTCGTTCCGCCATTTGGATCCGGGCATGTGCTTTAGCAGAATAGGGAGAGCGTTGAGGGTCGGACAGGGGTCACCCTTTATCCTCCCTAGTTCTGGGTCCAGTCAGTTGCTCTGTACTGTGTATTACTATTGTTGCTCACATACAGCCGTGACATTATAATCCACCAAAACCGTCCTTTTTTGACATGGATCCGCTTTCTGACCTGGTTGACCGCATGCAGGGTCTTTCTTTGGAAGTAGCGGATCTCCGTCAATCTATGACCCAGCTTCAAGCATTGGGCCCTGCTCCGGCTCATGGAGTCTGTTGCGAGCCAAAGGTCTCACTTCCGGAGACGTTCTCCGGGGGCAGTGAGAATTTTGTTCGTTTCAGAGAGGCATGCAAACTCCATTTTTGCTTGTGTTCTCACTCTTCTGGTAATCAGGAGCAGAGGGTGAGGATTGTCATTTCCCTGCTCAGGGGTAATGCTCAGACTTGGGCTTTTTCGCTGCCATCAGGGGATCCCTCCCTTCGATCCGTGGAGGGATTTTTTGTGGCCCTGGGGCAGATTTATGATGACCCGGATCGTGTTGCTCTGGCCGAATCTAACCTACGTGTTTTATGCCAGAACAAACGGTCTGCGGAGTTTTATTGTTCTGAATTTCGGAGATGGGCAGCTGATTCGGGTTGGAATGATGCTGCACTCCGGAGTCAGTTCTGTCATGGTCTCTCGGAGAGATTAAAAGATGCGTTTGCTTTCCATGAGAGACCAACGTCCTTAGAGTCTGCCATGTCATTAGCGGTACGCCTTGACAGGCGTCTAAGAGAAAGAAACGAGACCTCTCTGTCCAACCATTGTCAGTCTAGGGGCAGCGGTGCGGACTCATTCAGTGTGCAGGGGCCTCATCCTGTCTCGCTCCCCTCTGAGGAGGAGCCCATGCAGCTAGCTCGACTTGCCCCTGATAAAAGAGGATTTAGTCCTCAGAGTATGGTCTGTTTTTGTTGTGGGGGCATAGGTCATTTGGCAAATGTTTGTCCGTCTAGGAGATTCTTGAACCGTACTAAGAGCGATAATAAGAGAAAAATCTCAAAAGGTAAATCATCAGGTTCTGCTTCATCTGCTACTTTGGGCAAAGTTAATGTAGGATTTGATGCTTTTCCTCTGACCTGCAGTTCCCGTTTTCTCCTGTCTGCCAGGGTGGCGCTAGAGAGCAAAGTCATTTCTTGTGAGATTTTTGTCGATAGTGGAGCGGCCGTCAATCTTATTGACACTCAATTTGTAGCCATGCATGGTTTTCAGGTTTGCACATTAGATAAAGATATACCTGTTTTTGCTATTGACTCTGCTCCACTCTCACAGAGATCTCTGAAGGGCATTGTTCACAATATCCGGCTAGCTGTAGGTGACACTCATGTGGAGGATATATCTTGTTTTGTCCTTAACGGATTGCCGTCTCCTCTAGTTTTGGGGTTACCCTGGCTCACTAGACATAACCCCACTATTGATTGGCAAGGAAGGCAAATAAATGAGTGGAGTGATTTTTGTAGAGAGAATTGTCTCACAGCGACTTTTGCAGAGGTGTCTACTAAAACGGTGCCATCATTTCTCTCTGATTTCTCGGATGTGTTTTCCGAGAGCGGTGTTCAGGAGCTACCTCCTCACCGGGAGTTTGACTGTCCCATTAACCTCATTCCCGGCGCCAAGCTGCCAAAAGCACGCCTCTACAATCTCTCACAACCGGAAAGAATCGCTATGCAAACTTACATATCTGAGAGTCTCGAAAAGGGGCATATTCGTCCCTCAAAGTCACCTGTGGCCGCGGGTTTTTTTTTTGTTAAAAAGAAAGATGGCTCTCTGAGACCTTGCCTAGATTTTAGGGAGCTGAACCGTATCACGATTCGCGATCCCTATCCCCTTCCTCTGATCCCGGACCTCTTCAATCAAATTGTTGGGGCCAAGGTGTTTTCCAAATTGGATTTGAGAGGCGCGTACAACCTGGTCAGGGTCAGAGAGGGGGATGAATAGAAAACGGCCTTTAATACCCCTGACGGGCATTTCGAGAATCTCGTTATGCCTTTCGGCCTGATGAATGCTCCGGCCGTCTTTCAGCATTTTGTTAATAGTATTTTCTATCATTTAATGGGGAAATTTGTATTGGTGTATCTTGATGATATTTTGATTTTTTCCCCTGATGTTCAGACCCATCAGGATCATCTTTTTCAGGTTCTGCAGATTCTGCGGGAAAATAAATTGTACGCCAAGCTGGAGAAATGTCTTTTTATGGTATCGGAGATTCAATTTCTGGGTTTTCTCCTCTCTGCTTCTGGTTTTCGCATGGATCCCGAGAAGGTCCGTGCTGTACTTGAGTGGGAGCTTCCTGAGAATCAGAAGGCATTGATGCGCTTTCTGGGTTTTGCGAACTATTACAGAAAGTTCATTTTGAATTATTCCTCTGTTGTCAAACCCCTCACTGACATGACAAAAAAGGGGGCGGATTTTTCCTCTTGGTCGGAGGAGGCGCTTACAGCCTTTTCTAAGATTAAAGAGAATTTTGCGTCTGCTCCCGTCTTGGTGCATCCCGATGTTTCCTTACCTTTTATTGTTGAGGTGGATGCTTCCGAGGTGGGTGTGGGTGCGGTTTTGTCCCAGGGCCCTTCCCCTGCCAAGTGGCGACCCTGTGCCTTTTTCTCTAAAAAACTCTCCCCGGCAGAGAGAAACTATGATGTGGGAGATAGGGAGTTGTTGGCCATCAAGTTGGCTTTCGAGGAATGGCGCCATTGGTTGGAGGGGGCCAGGCACCCTATCACCGTTTTTACCGACCATAAGAATCTGGCATACTTGGAGTCGGCCAGGCGTATGAATCCGAGACAGGCCAGATGGTCTCTGTTCTTCTCCAGATTCAATTTTGTTGTTACATTCCGACCTGGGATAAAAAATGTGAAGGCTGATGCTCTCTCTCGCTGTTTTCCGGGAGGAGGAAACTCCGAGGACCCGGGTCCCATTTTGGCGGAGGGGGTAGTTGTTTCTGCTCTATATTCCGATTTGGAGGCCGAAGTCCAGGCTGCCCAGACTGAGACACCTGTCCGTTGTCCTTCTGGGAAGTTGTTCGTGCCTCCTGAGCTACGTCACAAACTCTTTAAGGAGCATCATGATACGGTTCTTGCTGGTCACCCCGGGAGTAGAGCCACGGTAGATCTCATTGCTCAGAGATTTTGGTGGCCGGCTCTTCGTAAGTCGGTGGAGGGTTTTGTGGCTGCTTGTGAGACGTGCGCTCACGCTAAGGTCCCTCGTTCACGGCCTTCAGGTTCCCTTCTCCCGTTACCCATTCCTTCCCGTCCTTGGACACACCTGTCCATGGACTTTATCACGGATCTTCCTCGTTCCTCGGGGAAGTCGGTGATCCTGGTGGTGGTGGACCGTTTTAGCAAGATGGCTCATTTCGTATCTTTCCCTGGTTTACCCAATGCTAAAACGTTGGCGCAAGCTTTTGTCGACCATATTGTTAAATTGCACGGCATTCCCTCTGATATTGTTTCCGATAGAGGCACGCAGTTTGTGTCCAGGTTCTGGAAGGCTTTCTGTTCTCGCCTGGGGGTTCGGCTGTCCTTCTCTTCTGCTTTTCATCCGCAGTCGAATGGTCAGACTGAGCGCCTCAATCAGAATCTGGAGACATATTTGCGCTGTTTTGTGGCAGAGAACCAGGAGGATTGGTGTTCATTTCTCCCTCTTGCTGAGTTTGCTCTGAACAACCGTCGTCAGGAATCTTCTGATAAGTCACCATTCTTTGGTGCATATGGGTTCCATCCGCAGTTTGGGACATTCTCGGGAGGGGCTCTTTCTGGTTTACCTGAGGAGGAGAGATTTTCCTCGTCTTTGTCTACCATTTGGCAAAAGATTCAGAGTAATCTTAAAAAAATGAGTGAGAAGTATAAGCGTGTGGCTGATAAGAGACGTGTGCCTGGTCCGGACCTGAATGTGGGTGATCTGGTGTGGTTGTCTACTAGAAACATTAAGTTGAAGGTTCCCTCCTGGAAATTGGGTCCCAAGTTTATTGGGCCTTATAAAATCTTGTCAGTCATCAATCCTGTTGCCTTCCGTCTTGATCTTCCACGGGTTTGGAAGATACATAATGTATTTCACAGATCTCTCTTAAAACCATATGTCCAGCCCACGGTACCCTCCTCTTTGCCTCCTCCTCCGATTTTGGTTGATGGCAATCTGGAGTTTGAGGTTTCCAGAATTGTGGACTCTCGCATTGTCCGCGGTTCTCTTCAGTACCTCGTTCATTGGAAGGGTTATGGTCCCGAGGAGAGGATGTGGGTTCCGGTGTCGGACATTAAAGCCACTCGCCTCATCAGGGCATTTCATAGGGCTCATCCTGAGAAGGTGGGTCCTGGGTGTCCGGAGTCCACCCGAAGAGGGGGGGGTACTGTCACTACCAGAGCTTTGGGACGTTCTCACAGCTCTGTTTCTCCACCCCTGTGATGATGTCACTACTAGAGCTGGGAGGAGTTCTCACTACTCTGTTTACTTTTGGTTTCTTTCACCACAGCTGTTCTTCATGTGTTTGATTTCCCTCTCTTTATATCACCCCTCCTCCTATGATAGGATGTGGATTATAGTTCTCACTTCAGTTGTAGCTCTTGCTTTAGTTTCTTCACTTGTAGCTATCAGTTCACTGGACCTGTGTTCTGCTGCAGCTAGCACTCCGGATTTTGCCAGCCTGTCCTTGGATCCGTCTTCTCTGCGGCTGCAACACCTTCAGCTAAGTCTGCAGACATTGTTGTGTTCCTGTTTGTTTTCTGACTGGATCTGAGGTGGCCACGGTTCCCTCCATATACTGAGTAGGGCACTGGTGGCCGTGCCCCTTCCACTATTGTAGGGGTTACAGTGGTCATTAGTCTTAGGCACGTGGGCATGCCTCGTTCCGCCATTTGGATCCGGGCATGTGCTTTAGCAGAATAGGGAGAGCGTTGAGGGTCGGACAGGGGTCACCCTTTATCCTCCCTAGTTCTGGGTCCAGTCAGTTGCTCTGTACTGTGTATTACTATTGTTGCTCACATACAGCCGTGAAATACTGGGCATAAAAGCTTCCCGGGTTGGCGGCTATAAATTGAGTGGCATACCGATTTGTTTCTGCCACGACTAAGTCCAAGAGCTCCGCAGTCAAGAACAGCTCAAAAAATCCCAGTGCCGAACCGATCTGAGCTGTCTCAACCCGAACTCCAGACTGGGCGGTGAAAGGGGGAACTACAGGTGCGGTTGAAGTTGGGGACTGCCAATCAGGGTTTGCCAGCACCTCAGGGACTCTAGGGGCTCTACGGGCCTGTCTGTGCGGTGGCCGCGACGGGGTAACTATTGCACGTGCCACCGTACCAGCTTCAACTGCTCTTCTGGTGCTCGCCACTTCACCATGTTGTACGGCAGTGCTGGTACTAGGTCCAGGATGGGCTGCGCTGCTGGTGTATGCCTCACCACGTAATCTGACAGCGCCAGCCCCACTCTGCTGCCCTTGAAGCGGATCCTGCGCAACCTGTGGTCTAGCAACACGGGACCGGGTACTCCTGGTTCTATCAGGGACCTCAACCTCCTCGTCCGAACTTTGGGTCAGACTGCCACTGCTTTCTACAGGTTCATATTCTGACCCGCTAGATTCGTCAGATGAGGGTTCCCATTCCTCATCCGACCGGGTCAGAAGCCTGTAGGCCTCTTCAGAAGAATACCCCCTGTTTGACATTTGGACTACTAAATTTAGGGGGTATTCCCTGAGACTACCCAAGAAAAAAAGCAAGCCTGTCTTACAAATGGGAGGCTAGCGAAGTACCGGAGGCCGCTGCGATTGATAAAAAATATCAAAACTGATTTTTTTATCGCCGCAGCGCTTGTAAAATGATTGTGCAGTGATAAAAAAATATAAAATTTGGTCACTGCGGCGGGGCGGGCGTGGGTGAACGCACGTGCGGGCGACCGATCAGGCCTGATCGGGCAAACACTGCGTTTTGGGTGGAGGGCGAACTAAGGTGACACTAATACTATTATAGATCTGACTGTGATCAGTTCTGATCACTTACAGATACTATAAAAGTACAAAAGCTGATTAGCGATACGCTAATCAGCGAATCAGTGACTGCGGTGCGGTGGGCTGGGCGCTAAATGATCGCTAACTACCTAACCAAGGGGCCTAAACTATCCTAAAACTATCAGTCAATACCAGTGAAAAAAAAAGTGACAGTTTACACTGATCACTTTTTTCCCTTTCACTAGATGATTGACAGGGACGATCAAGGGGTGATCAAGGGGTTAATTGGGGTGATGGGGGGTGATCTGGGGCTAAGTGTAGTGTTTGGTGGCTACTCACTGTGATGTGTGCTCCTCTGCTGGGACCAACCGACGAAAAGGACCAGCAGAGGAGCACAGAAGCCATTTAACACCTTATATTGATAAATATAAGGTGTTATATGGCTTGTGATTCGTTTTTTTGAAAATCGCCAGCCTGCCAGCAACGATCATTGGCTGGCAGGCTGGAGACGAAATTGTCCTTTAACTTTTGCCGCCCCGCAATGCGCATGCGCGGGCCGGCTCTGACCGAAATCTCGCGTCTCGCGAGATGACGCACGGATACGTCCAGGAGGAATGAATCGACCGCCACCGTTAGGCGGTCGGGAAGCAGTTAATACTGGAGGGCTCTACTACTAATGGGGGCACTCTTTTGGAGATATATCATGATTGGGGGCACTGTAGAGGGCAGTATTACTAATTGGGGCATTCTAGAAGGGAATTACTATTGGTGGACTATGGAGCACTATTACTATAGTGGGCACAAATTTTTCTTCAGGATAGTATTTGGGGTATTGGGGAGCACAGCGAGCAGCAGGATAACACAGTGGGGACTTCAGGTTGGGGGATGATGATAGAAATGTCAGGAAGCTAAGATGTCTGTGTGCCACACTCTGCAGAGACGAGGCACGGCTGAAAGAAGTTGTCCGGACCGAATAGAGAAGATGATAAGAAGATCTACGGAGGAGACGTCACCTGGAGGCTCTGGATGTGAGAAGTATGTGCTGCTGTATAGCAAGTACAGGAAAGTGCAGTGTTCGGGGGGTCGGAGGGGGGGCGACTTAGAGAACTGGGCCATATTCATTGGGACTTAGGCCCCGGATCTTTTGAGACCCTAGCAACACCCCTGGAACTGTGCATTTTTTTTTCTTTTTGTAATAAAATAGGCCACCACATATAGCTGCAGAAGTGATTTGCGTATATATTTTTCTGTTTGTACTGAAATACGCCACTAAACGCTTTTACCGCAAATAACAGCAACAGTAAACTGTGCATATATTATTCTTTTCGTACTGAAATACGCCACTAAACGCTTTCACCACATATAACTGCAGAAGTGAACCGCGTATATATCTTTGTGTTTGTACTTAAATACGCCACTAAATGCTTTCACAACATGTAACTGCAGAAGTGAACTGAGAATATATTTATCTTTTTCCACAGATATAAGCCACTAAAGGCTTTTCAACATAGCACTTGCACCGCAAGAACAAATTGCTGGAAAGACAGAGCTGTATAATGGCTATTTGGATTCCCAAAAAATCTTTCCCGACACTTTGCAGTAAATCGCATTTTTAGCACTGTTTAGCGCCTTCTGACGTCTCTCCTTGCATTAAGATGCTCCCTGCAATGATTCTTCCCTGCCGTATGGCTGCCGTATTTATAGGGCTGTGACATCACAGGGCTGTCTGACCGCTGATTGGCTGCATGCAGGCATGTCAATCTGGGTGATCCCGCCTTCCCAGAGTTCCTTGCCCCATGTTTTCACACGTGCAGCAGCCATTTTAGGAAAAATGCGATTCGTTACCACGAAGCATGAGAAAATTCGCATTTGTTTCAAATCAATTTTTTTCTGAATTTTGGATTGAATTCCACTTCGTCAGCTTCATTTGGCTAATCTCTAGTTAGTATATAAAATGAGAATGCTTGGACTGGGAGAAAATGTCTGTATGTGGGTAAATAACTGGATCAGTAATAGAAAACAGAGGGTGGTTATTAATGGTACACACTCAGATTGGGTCACTGTCCCTAGTGGAGTACCTCAGGGGTCAGTATTGGGCCCCACCCTCTTCAATATATTTATTAATGAACTTGTAGAAGGCTTGCACAGTAAAATATCAATTTTTGCAGATGATAGTGATGAGTGGCATAGGCAATATTCAAATTCGCGATATTTCGCGAATTTTTGGCCGAATATTCGCCATAAATTCGCAAATTCGAGAATTTGTGATCTCCAGTCATTGTTTACTTGATTGCGAAAATTGGCAAAGTAATATATTCGCGATAAATTTGCGATTAGAGTATTCAACACTATTTGCGAATACGAATATATAGCACCATATTCTAAATATTCACGAATTCTCGAAGTGGCGATATTCGCGATTAAAATTCGCAATTCGAATATTCCCGCTCAACACTAGCAGATAACACTAAACTGTGTAAAGTAATTAAAACAGAAGAGGACAGTATACTGCTACAGAGGGATCTGGATAGATTGGAGGCTTGGGCAGATAAGTGGCAGATGAGGTTTAACACTGACAAATGTAAGGTTATGCACATGGGAAGGAAAAATGCAAGTCACCCGTACATACTAAATGGTAAAACACTCGGTAACACTGACATGGAAAAGGATCTAGGAATTTTAATGAACAGCAAACTTGGGGTACTTTCACACTAGCATTTAAGTTTTACGGTATTGATTTCCGTCATAGGGGCTCAATACCAGAAAAAAACGTTTCAGTTTTGTCCCCATTCATTGTCACTGAACAGAAATTGAACTGAACAGAACGGAATGCTCCAAAATGCATTCCGTTACATTTAGTTGCATTCCCAGACCTGAGAGCAAACCGCAACATGTATTTTGCTTTCCGTCCTAGGATGCAGAGCAAGACGGATCTGGCATGACCCTCAATGCAAGTCAATGGGGCCGGATCAGTTTTCTCTGCCACAATAGAAAACGGATCCGTACACCATTGACTTTCAATGGAGTTAATGATGGATCCGTCTTAGCAATGTTAAAGATATGTTAAAGATAATACAACCGGATCCGTTCATAAATGATGCAGATAGTTGCATTATCAGTAACAGAAGCGTATTTGCTGGACCCTGCCGGATCCAGCAAAAACGCTAGTGTGAAAGTAACCTAAGCTGTAGAAACCAGGGTAAGGCAGCTGCTGCCAAGGCCAATAAGATAATAGGTTGCATCAAAAGGGGCATAGATGCCCGTGATAAGAACATAGTCCTACCACTTTACAAATCACTAGTCAAACCACATATGGAGTACTGTGTACAGTTCTGGGCTCCTGTGAACAAGACAGACATAGCAGAGCTGTAGAGGGTCCAGAGGAGGGCAACTAAAGTAATAACTGGAATGGAGGGACTACAGTACCCTGAAAGATTATCAAAAATAGGGTTATTCACTTTAGAAAAAAGACGACTGAGGGGAGATCTAATTACTATGTATAAATATATCAGGGGTCAGTACAGAGATCTCTCCCATCATCTATTTATCTCCAGGACTGTGACTGTGACGAGGGGACATCCTCTGCGTCTGGAGGAAAGAAGGTTTGTACACAAACATAGAAGAGGATTCTTTACGGTAAGAGCAGTGAGACTATGGAACTCTCTGCCTGAGGAGGTGGTGATGGTGAGTACAATAAAGGAATTCAAGAGGGGCCTGGATGTATTTCTGGAGTGTAATAATATTACAGGCTATGGCTACTAGAGAGGGGTCGTTGATCCAGGGAGTTATTCTGATTGCCTCACAGGGTTTTATTTTGCCTTACTCTGGATCAACTTGCAGGATAATAAGCCAAACTGGATGGACAGATGTCTTTTTATGGCCTTATAAACTATGTTATTATGTTACTATGTTACTCTCGTTGAGGCATAATTTTTGGACATTTGTTCCCAACAAGCCGTTGTTTTTCCCCCCATAACACCGTGGGGGAGATTTATCAAGACCAATGCTTTCTGTGCTGGTCTTGATATCCCCTTCTCTGCCAGAAGATGCACCTATTTTATGATGAGGTTGGCTCTTTCTTTTTGGAAAAGCTTGCAACTTTTTAAAGCCACTTTTTTGGAGCAAGGGAGATGATAAATCTCCCCATGTGTGTGTTTAAACACCATCTGCCCCCGATAAAGGGAAGCTTTTTAATATGAAAAAGCAAACACATGCTATACCGTCATGTGTTTTTAAACACAATAAGGGAGATTTATCATCTTGCTTGTTCCAGAAAAGTGGTTGTAAAGAGTCATAAGCTGTGTGTTTTTGCCTTTTTAAATATGACTTTTTGAAAAAGTCAAAAGTGCCTCTTTTTAAGCCGCCCTCGCCACTTTTCCAAAGAATCGCGTGGCAAGGGCAGGAAAAGGGGCGTGGCCAACAGCCAAGACAAATTTATCTTCATTTAGCTTCTGAACTGTCAGATTTCTGTTTCGGCGCAAGGTCTGCTGGAGGATGCACCTAATTTATGACAAGGCCTGTGTCTCATCATAAATTAGCCGCATTCTCTGCCAGTGCAAGGGATACCAAGACCGATGCAGAAACTACCAGTGTTGATAACTCTCCCCCAATGTTTGTTAACACTGTCAAACATGCATTTACCCATATCTATATATGTTAGTGTCACTCTGACATTATTTTCTATTTCTGTCATTGCATTTAAGAACTTAAAAGAGGGGGAGGGGAGGGAAAGAGCAAAAATTCCCAAGAGACAAGAGGGTGTTATATAACAAATTTCAGGGCAATTAGAGCAACTTTGACTCATGACAAATCAATTTATATTTTTGAAACATTCTCTGGACACAAAGCAAATTTCAAGAAGTTAGCTCATCACTACTTCAGACCCTTTCACTAGGTGGCCAAGCTACAACTGCTGCGGCCTTTTACCCTATGGGTTTTCTACATTTAGTATTGCAGTTGCTTATTATAGAATTGAGGATAATGGTAATAAATCACACTCTATAGCAGGCATGCTCAACCTGCGGCCCTCCAGCTGTTCAAAGCTACAACTCCCAGCATGCCTGAACAGCTATCAGCCTACAGCAGGGCATTGTGGGAGTTGTAGTTTTACAACAGCTAGAGGGGCGCAGGTTGAGCATGCCTGCTCTATACATTGTAGCGAGCAGTACTTGTCATACGATATTAATGGTGTTCCCCACCTATTAAAAATTGTCCCTTGACAATAAGCAGATCACTAAGTGTCCCCCTGCTGAGCCCTCAATGATTACTTGAGGGGAAACCTGACAGTAAGTGTTCAATTTCCTAGCAGTGCCACCATAGGTGAAATTAGCCATTACACACTTCCCTTTAGAATTAAATTCCCTACATGCTGGGTCCTCCATGCAAAAGACGTTCCTTGTGGCCACTCTAAGTGGACCTCTATTTTCTAGCCAAGGTGTACATACCATACAAGCAGCACATCTTTGTCCTGAAGGACAAGACCGGTCCTTCAGGGTAAGGCCCCTTTCACACGGGTGAGAATTCAGCGCGGGTGCAATGCGTGAGGTGAACGCATTGCACCCGCACTGAATCCGGACCCATTCATTTCTATGGGGCTGTGCACATGAGCGGTGATTTTCACGCATCACTTGTGTGTTGCATGAAAATCGCAGCAAGCTCTATATTGTGCGTTTTTCACGCAATGCAGGCCCCATAGAAGTGAATGGGGCTGCGTGAAAATCGCAAGCATTTGCAAGCAAGTGCGGATGCGGTGCTATTTTCACGCATGGTTGCTAGGTGACAATCGGGATGGGGACCCGATCTTTATCATTTTCCCTTATAACATGGTTATAAGGGAAAATAATAGCATTCTTAATACAGAATGCCTAGTAAAATAATGATGGAGGGGTTAAAAAATAAAAAACAATTAATAAACTCACCTTAATCCACTTGAACGCTCAGCCTGGCATGTCTTCTGTCTTTTTTGATGAAAAGGACCTGTGGTGACGTCACTGCGCTCATCACATGGTCAATCATCATGGTGATGGACCAAGTGATGAGCGCACTGACGTCATCAAAGGTCTTTTAGCCAGGTCCTGAAGAAAGTAGAAAGAAGAAGAGATCCGCTACGCGATCAAGTGGATGGGGTGAGTTAAATTTGTTTATTATTTTTAACCCCTCAATGGACATTTTATTAAGCATTCTGTATTAAGAATGCTATTATTTTCCTTTATAACCATGTTATAAGGGAAAATAATAAAATCTACAGAACACCTAACCCAAACCTGAACTTCTGTAAAGAAGTTCGGGTTCGAGTCTGGGTACCAAACATGCAGATTTTTCTCACGCGCGTGCAAAAGGCATTAAAACGCTTTGCACTCGCGCGGAAAAATCGTGCATTTTCCCGCAATGCACCCACATCTTGTCCAGCCCACACGCATCTTGTCTGGCCCGTGTAAAAGAGGCCTAAGAGGCACTCTATGTCGCCACTTTAAGGCCTATTGCACACGACTGTATGGCTTTTTCAGTGTTTTGCGATCCGTTTTTCACGGATCCGTTGTTCCGTTTTTTGTTTCCGTTGTGTTTCCGTTTCTGTTCCGTTTTTCCGTTCCGTTTTTCCGTATGGCATATACAGTATACAGTAATTACATAGATAAAATTGGGCTGGGCATAACATTTTCAATAGATGGTTCAGCAAAAAACGGAACGGAAACGGAAGACATACGGATGCATTTCCGTATGTGTTCCGTTTTTTTGCGGACCCATTGACTTGAATGGAGCCACGGACTGTGATTTGCGGGCAATAATAGGACATGTTCTATGTTAAAACGGAACGGAAAAACGGAAATACGGAAACGGAATGCATACGGAGTACATTCCGTTTTTTTTTGCGGACCCATTGAAATGAATGGTTCCGTATACGGACCGTATACGGAACGCAAAAAACGTCCAGTAAACGGGAAAAAAAAACGTCCGTGTGCAATAGGCCTAAGAAAAAAGAATCCTGATCAGCAAACATCCCCCTCTATTAATTCAGAATACCCTAGCACAGTATACTGTATTAAAATTAATTTTCTTTTCTGGACAACACCTTTAATAAAAATAATGGTCTAAAGGCCACAAGGACTAACGTCAGTCAATAGACAAACTGAATTAATGGCATTACAAACCTCTGACGATTGTATTCACATAAAATAAAACAATATTTTTTAGAGTTAATAAAAAAAATCCCAAAACAGATTGCAAAACCAGGTTGGGTCCAGCTTGAACTGCTCTAGATGAGATACTAAATCTAGTCATCTAAAGAACTAGATGAAGCAAGATGTCCAGGATGGTTGAACTGGTTGAAATACCTTTTATTTAACGTGACTTAAGTAGACACACAGGTTGTTCCTCATGATAAATACACCAGTTCACTCTAGATTTACGTCACATCTACAGGTGAAACTTGAAAAACTAGAATATCTTGCAAAAGTTCATTTATTTCAGTAATGCAACTTAACCACTTAAGGACCCTGGGAATTTCCATTTTTGCCTTTTTGTTTTCCACTCCCCGCCTTCCCATAGTCATAACTTTTTTTATTTTTCCATTCACATAGCCTTATGAGGGCTTATTTTTTGCGGGACAAGTTGTACTTTCTAATGGCACCATGTACTGTTGCATACAGTGTAGTAGGGAGCAGGAAAATAATTCCAAATGGGGTAGAATTGGGAAAAAACGCAATACTGATAAAGTTTTTTTGTTTTTTTTACACTGTACACTATACGGTAAAATTAACCTGTTATCTTTGTTCTCCAGGTCAGTATGGTTCCAACTATACCACACTTGTATTTTCTTGCGTTTTAATACTGAAAAAAATATTTTTTTCAGAACCATATTCTGACCCCTATAACTTTTTTTGTAGCTATGTGTACGGGACCATCTGTTCTTTTCAGTGATACTAATTTTAAGTGTGTGCGACTTTTTGATCACTTTTTATAAAACAATTATTGGGTAGTTGAAGTAACAGAAAATAGCAAATTGGCTGTTTTTATTTTTTTCTCGCTGCACCATTTGCCGTATGCCATTTATATTGTTATATTTTAATAGTATGGGCATTTTCGCACGCGGCGATGCCTATGATGTTTATTTTTTTTATTGGTTAAGTATTTTTATTTTAAGGAAAGGGGGGTGATTTAAGCTTTTAGGTTTTTTAATTTTTTTTATATTTGTAAAAACTTTTTAAAACTTTTTTTTAAAACTTTTTTTTAAGTCACCTTGGGTGACAATAACTGGCAACCATTCGATTGCCCATAGTATTCAGTGATAGACTTAATTTACACTATATCAATACAAGGCTTCCACCTAGTGGCCTGTATTAATATATATATATAATTGACTCTGAAGCCTGCTTGAGGCTTCGGTCAATTAGCTCTCTCCGTGGGGGAGATTTATCAAGACCAATGCTTTCTGTGCTGGTCTTGATATCCCCTTCTCTGCCAGAAGATGCACCTATTTTATGATGAGGTGCAGGTCCTCCAGCAGTTCGTGTGCCTAAACAGAAATCTACGACAGCTCAGAGCTTCCATAGATCTCTGGTTTCATTTGCACCAGACAACTGGTAAATGAAGATAAAATTGTCTCAGCTGTTGGCCTTGGCTCTTTCCCACCCTTTCCATGTTACTTTTTGGAAAAGTGGTGAGGGCATTACAAACCTCTGACGATTGTATTCACATAAAATAAAACAATATTTTTTAGAGTTAATAAAAAAAATCCCAAAACAGATTGCAAAACCTGGTTGGGTCCAGCTTGAACTGCTCTAGATGAGATACTAAATCTAGTCATATAAAGAACTAGATGAAGCAAGATGTCCAGGATGGTTGAACTGGTTGAAATACCTTTTATTTAACGTGACTTAACCACCTCCCGACCGCCTAACGCACGGATGCGTCCTGGAGGCGGTCGATTCATTCCTCCTGGACGCATCCGTGCGTCATCTCGCGAGACGCGAGATTTCGGTCAGAGTTCAAGGAGTATTTCGTCAGCAACCTGCCAGCCAATGATCGTCGCTGGCAGGTTGCTGATTTTTAAAAAATCGAATCAGAAGCCATCTAACACCTTATATTGATAAATATAAGGTGTTAAATGGCTTCTCTGCTTCTCTGCTCCTCTGCTGGTCCTTTTCGTCGGTTGGTTCCAGCAGAGGAGCAGACATCACAGTGAGTAGCACCAAACACTTCACTTAGCCCCAGATCACCCCCCATCACCCCAATTAACCCCTTGATCACCCCTTGCTCGCCCCTGTCAATCACCTAGTGAAAGAAAAAAGTGATCAGTGTAAACTGTCACTTTTTTTCCCCACTGGTATTGACTGATAGGTTTTAGGATAGTTTAGGTCCCTTGGTTAGGTAATTAGCGTCAGTTAGCGCCCAGCCCACCGCACCGCAGTCACTAATTCGCTGATTAGCGTATCGCTAATCAGCATTTGTACTTTTATAGTATCTGTAAGTGATCAGAACTGATCACAGTCAGATCTATAATTGTATTAGTGTCACCTTAGCTCGCCCTCCACCCAAAACGCAGTGTTTGCCCGATCAGGCCTGATCGGTCGCCCACACGTGCGTTCACCCACGCCCGCCCCACCGCAGTGACAATTATATATATTTTTTTTGATCACTGCACAATCACTTTACAAGCGCTGCGGCGATAAAAAAAAAAATCAGTTTTGATATTTTTTATCAATCGCAGCGGCCTCCGGTACTTCGCTAGCCTCCCATTTGTAAGACAGGCTTGCTTTTTTTCTTGGGTAGTCTCAGGAAATACCCCTAAATTTAGTAGTCCAAATGTCAAACAGGGGGTATTCTTCTGAAGAGGCCTACAGGATTCTGACCCAGTCGGATAAGGAATGGGAACCCTCATCTGACGAATGTAGCGGGTAAGAATATGAACCTGTAGAAAGCAGTGGCAGTCTGACCCAAAGTTCGGACGAGGAGGTTGAGGTCCCTGATAGCACCAGGCGTACCCGGCCCCGTGTCGCTAGACCACAGGTTGTGCAGGATCCATTTCAAGGGCAACAGAGTGGGGCTGGCGCTGTCGGATTACGTGGTGAGGCATACACCAGCAGCGCAGCCCATCCTGGACCTAGTACCAGCACTGCCGTACAACATGGTGAAGTGGCGAGCGCCAGAAGGGCAGTTGAAGCTGGTACGGTGGCACGTGCAATAGTTATCCCTTCGCAGCCGCCGCACAAACAGGCCCGTAGAGCCCCTAGAGTCCCTGAGGTGCTGGCAAACCCTGATTGACAGTCCACCAACTTCTGCCGCACCTGTAGTTCCCCCTTTCATCGCCCAGTCTGGAGTTCGGGTTGAGACAGCTCAGATCGGTTCGGCCCTGGGATTCTTTGAGCTGTTCTTGACTACGGAGCTCTTGGACTTAGTTGTGGCAGAAACAAATCGGTATGCCACTCAATTTATAGCCGCCAACCCGGGAAGCTTTTATGCCCAGCCTTTCCGGTGGAAACCAGTCCAAGTTTCCGAAATTAAAATTTTTCTGGGCCTTCTCCTGAACATGGGTCTAACCAAAAAGCATGAATTGTGGTCATATTGGTCCACGAACCCGATTCATCACATGCCCATGTTCTCTGCTGCTATGTCCAGGACACGTTTTGAGACCATCCTGCGTTTCCTGCACTTTAGCGACAACACCACCTCCCGTCCCAGAGGCCACCCAGCTTTTGACCGGCTCCACAAAATTCGGCCCCTCATAGACCACTTCAACCAGAAATTTGCAGATTTGTATACCCCTGAGCAAAACATCTGCATAGACGAGTCCCTTAAACATTTTACCGGGCGCCTTGGCTTCAAACAATACATCCCAAGCAAGCGCGCCCGGTATGGGGTCAAATTGTATAAGCTCTGTGAAAGGGCCACAGGCTATACCCACAAATTTCGGATCTATGAGGGAAAAGATCAGACCCTGGAGCCGGTCGGTTGCCCTGACTACCTGGGGAGCAGTGGGAAGACAATCTTGGTGTCACCCTTATTTGGCAAGGGGTACCATCTTTATGTGGACAATTTTTACACAAGTGTGCCCCTCTTCAGGCATTTGTTCCTAGAACAGATTGGCTGCTGTGGCACCGTGCGACCTAGTCGCCGGGGCTTCCCCCAACGGCTCGTTACCACCCGTCTTGCAAGGGGGGAGAGGGCTGCCTTATGTAACCAAGAACTGCTCGCGGTGAAATGGAGAGACAAGCGTGACGTTTACATGCTCTCCTCCATTCACGCAGACACGACAATACAAATAGAACGGGCAACCCGTGTCATTGAAAAGCCCCTCTCAGTCCATGACTATAATGCGCTCATGGGAGTAGTGGACTTCAATGACCAGATGTTGGCTCCTTATTTAGTTTCCCGACGCACCAGATGCTGGTATAAGAAGGTGTCTGTATATTTGATTCAATTGGCTGCATATAATAGTTTTGTTCTCTACAGTAAGGCTGGGAGAACAGGATCCTTCCTCAAATTTCAGGAAGAGATCATCGAGAACCTCCTGTATCCAGAAGGCTCCGTGGCCCCATCCACCAGGGTAGTGAGCCGTCTACACGAGCGACATTTCCCCAATGTCGTTGCTGGTACCTCAACCCAACCGTCACCCCGAAAAAGATGTTGTGTCTGTAGCAGGAGTGGAATAAGGCGTGACACCCGCTATTTCTGTCCTGACTGCCCTGACCACCCTGCCCTGTGCTTAGGGGAGTGTTTCCGGAAGTACCACACACAGGTACACTTAGCATAGGGATTGCATCTCACAGGACAGGCACACAGGGCTATTAGGGCCCTTACACTCACAGCTACTGCAAACCTCTCCTTTCACCTGGGATAAAGTGCATAATGTACTTCGCCACGTCTTTGGGCGATTTACGCTTTGCACATTGTCCCATGGGGAAGGAGAGGTTTGTCCTATAAAGGTAAAAAAAAATAAAAAAATCACCGGTAAGCAAAAAAGTTAACGTTCAGTTGAAAAAGTTAAATAAAGTTTATATGTTCCGTTCAAATTTTATTATAAAGTTAATAAATTTATTGCGTTGCGGCCTGGTTTTTTCTTTTTTGTTTTGTTTTTTTTACCTTCCAGGTGGACCAACCGATTGACTAGGTGCAGCACTGATGTGCATTCTGACAGAAGCATTGCACTGCTGTCAGATTACACAAAAGTCGGTGTATGCGGCGCTGCAAGACGAGATTTCTCCTCTGCAGTAAAAGATACGTTTGCCGAGGCATATGAGCTGAGGAGGCGGCGGTGTTCATATACTTTGGCAAACACTTTGTATATATAAAAAAAAAAATCCCGGCAAGGATTTCTTCATTCACATCGATTGATGTGAATGGAGAAATCTGGTTTGCCAGGGCATACGAGCTAAGTGGGTATGGATGTTGGGCGGAGCTCCTATGTCCTGGCAGACGCCTTTCCCCTCCTTTTTTTTTTGGGCAGAGATTTTTTTATCCACATTGATCGATGCGAATGAAGAAATCTGCGCCGTTCCTTTTTTCTTTCAGCCCAGAGGCTGAACGAAAAAAATAAATCTCATTACCCGTATGCTCAATATAAGGAGAATAGCAGAAACTCCTAATGCTGGCCATACATGTAATGATTGCGGAGACCCTCAAATGCCAGGGCAGTACAAACACCCCACAAATGACACCATTTCGGAAAGAAGACACCCCAAGGTATTCGCTGAGGGGCATATTGAGTCCATGAAAGATTGAAATTTTTGTCCCAAGTTAGCGGAAAAGGGGACTTTGTGAGAAAAAAAATAAAAATCAATTTCCGCTAACTTGTGGCAAAAAAATAAAATTCTATGAACTCGCCATGCCCCTCATTGAATACCTTGGGGTGTCTTCTTTCCAAAATGGGGTCACATGTGGGGTATTTATACTGCCCTGGCATTTTAGGGGCCCTAAAGCGTGAGAAGAAGTCTGGGATCCAAATGTCTAAAAATGCCCTCCTAAAAAGAATTTGGGCCCCTTGCGCATCTAGGCTGCAAAAAAGTGTCACACATGTGGTATTGCCGTACTCAGGAGAAGTTGGGCAATGTGTTTTAGGGTGTCATTTTACATATAAACATGCTGGGTGAGATAAATATCTCGGTCAAATGCCAACTTTGTATAAAAAAATGGGAAAAGTTGTCGTTTGCCAAGATATTTCTCTCACCCAGCATGGGTATATGTAAAAAGACACCCCAAAACACATTGCCCAACTTCTCCTGAGTACGGCAATACCACATGTGTGACACTTATTTGCAGCCTAGGTGGGCAAAGGGGCCCACATTTCAAAGAGCACCTTTCGGATTTCATCGGCCATTTTTTACAGATTTTGATTCCAGACTTCTTCTCACGCATTCGGGCTCCTAAAATGCCAGGGCAGTATAACTACCTCACAAGTGACCCCATTTTGGAAAGAAGACACCCCAAGGTATTCCGTGAGGGGCATGGCGAGTTCCTAGAATTTTCTATTTTTTGTCACAAGTTAGCGGAAAATGATGATTTTTTTTTTCTTACAAAGTCTCATATTCCACTAACTTGTGACAAAAAATAAAAACTTCCATGAACTCACTATGCCCATCACGAAATACCTTAGGGTGTCTTCTTTCCAAAATGGGGTCACTTGTGGGGTAGTTATACTGCCCTAGCATTCTAGGGGCCCTAATGTGTGGTAAGTAGTTTGAAATCAAAATCTGTAAAAAATGGCCGGTGAAATCCTAAAGGTGCTCTTTGGAATGTGGGCCCCTTTGCCCACCTAGGCTGCAAAATAGTGTCACACATGTGGTATTGCCATACTCAGGAGAAGTTTGTAAATGTGTTTTGGGGTGTCATTTTACATATACCCATGCTGGGTGAGAGAAATATCTTGGCAAAAGACAACTTTTCCCATTTTTTTATACAAAGTTGGCATTTGACCAAGATATTTCTCTCAACGAGCATGGGTATATATAAAATGACACCCCAAAACACATGGCCCACATTCCAAAGAGCACCTTTAGGATTTCACCGGCCATTTTTTACAGATTTTGATTTCAAACTACTTACCACACATTAGGGCCCCTAGAATGCCAGGGCAGTATAAGTAGTTTGAAATCAAAATCTGTAAAAAATGGCCGGTGAAATCCTAAAGGTGCTCTTTGGAATGTGGGCCCCTTTGCCCACATAGGCTGCAAAAAAGTGTCACACATGTGGTATTGCCGTACTCAGGAGAAGTTGGGCAATGTGTTTTGGGGTGTCATTTTACATATACCCATGCTGGGTGAGAGAAATATCTTGGCAAAAGACAACTTTTCCCATTTTTTTATACAAAGTTGGCATTTGACCAAGATATTTATCTCACCCAGCATTTATATATGGATGTCGTTTTTTTTGCAAAATTTTACAACTGAAAGTGAAAAATGTCATTTTTTGCAAATAAATCGTTAAATTTCGATTAATAACAAAAAAAGTAAAAATGTCAGCAGCAATGAAATACCACCAAATGAAAGCTCTATTAGTGAGAAGAAAATAAGGTAAAATTCATTTGGGTGGTAAGTTGCATGACCGAGCAATAAACGGTGAAAGAAGTGTAGTGCAGAAGTGTAAAAAGTGGCCTGGTCATTAAGGGTGTTTAAGGTAGGGGAGCTGAGGTGGATAAAGGGCTTCTGTCACCCCACTAAACATTTTAAATTTTTTTTGGTTACTTATAATCCCTATACTGCGATTTATGCATACATACTGAAATTAATCATTTTGGGTCAGCAGATTATGTTAAAAACGTACTTTTAAAATATGCAAATTACCTTGCTACCAGCAAGTAGGGCGGCTACTTGCTGGTAGCAGCCGCATCCTCCTTTCCTAAAGACGCCCCCTCCGCATGTTGATTGACACGGCCAGCGGACGGGATCTTTCTCTGCTGGCCCTGTTTGCATTCAAAATCTGGCGCCTGCGCCTTACCTGTCTTCAGTCGGCGCAGGCGCACTGAGAGGCAGCCGCTCGCTCGGCCGCTCCATCCTCAATGCGCCTGCGCCGATGACGTCACATCTACACCCGGCGCAGGCGCATTGAGGATGGAGCGGCCGAGCGAGCGTCCGCCTCTTAGTGCGCCTGCGCCGACTGAAGACAGGTACAGTGCAGGCGCCAGATTTTGAATGCAAACAGGGCCAGCAGAGAAAGATCCCGTCCGCTGGCCCTGTCAATCAACATGCGGAGGGGGCGTCTTTAGGATAGGAGGATGCGGCTGCTACCAGCAAGTAGCCGCCCTACTTGCTGGTAGACAGGTAATTTACATATTATAAAAGTACGTTTTTAACATAATCTGCTGAACTGAAATGATTAATTACAGTATGTATGCATAAATCGCAGTATAGGGATTATAAGTAACCAAAAAAAAAATAACTGTTTAGTGGGGTGACAGAAGCCCTTTAAGTAGACACTCAGGTTGTTCCTCATGATAAATACACCAGTTCACTCTAGATTTACGTCACATCTACAGGTGAAACTTGAAAAACTAGAATATCTTGCAAAAGTTCATTTATTTCAGTAATGCAACTTAACCACTTAAGGACCCTGGGAATTTCCATTTTTGCATTTTTGTTTTCCACTCCCCGCCTTCCCATAGTCATAACTTTTTTTATTTTTCCATTCACATAGCCTTATGAGGGCTTATTTTTTGCGGGACAAGTTGTACTTTCTAATGGCACCAAGTACGGTTGCATACAGTGTAGTAGGGAGCAGGAAAAAAAATCCAAATGGGGTAGAATTGGGAAAAAACGCAATTCTGATAAAGTTTTTTTTTTTTTTTTTTTTACACTGTACACTATGCGGTAAAATTAACCTGTTATCTTCATTCTCCAGGTCAGTACGGTTCCAACGATACCACACTTGTATTTTTTTGCGTTTTAATACTGAAAAAAAATTTTTTTTTCATAACCATATTCTGACCCCTATAATTTTTTTGTAGCTATGTGTACGGGATGATCTGTTCTTTTCAGTGATACCAATTTTAAGTGTGTGCGACTTTTTGATCACTTTTTATAAAACAACTATTGGGTAGTTGAAGTAATAAAAAATAGCAAATTGGCTGTTTTTATTTTTTTCTCGCTGCGCCATTTGCCGTATGCCATTTATATTGTTATATTTTAATAGTATGGGCATTTTTGCACGCGGCGATGCCTATGATGTTTATTTTTTTTATTGGTTAAGTATTTTTTTAAGGAAAGGGGGGTGATTTAGGCTTTTAGGTTTTTTAATTTTTTTTATATTTGTAAAAACTTTTTAAAACTTTTTTTTAAAACTTTTTTTAAAACTTTTTTTAAGTCACCTTGGGTGTCAATAACTGGCAACCATTCGATTGCCCATAGTATTCACTGATAGACTTCATTTACACTATATCAATACAAGGCTTCCACCTAGTGGCCTGTATTGATATATACATCTAATTGACTCTGAAGCCTGCTTGAGGCTTCGGTCAATTAGCTCAAGGTAACAGGTACCCTGATCTCAGCCGAGGAACACTGTTACCGGACCGGAAACGAGCCTCTTCCGGTTCCGGTCTGCGCAGATGCCGTGGTCACATTTGACCTTATGGCTGATTGCATATATGTGCCGCGGGTCTCTGCTATTTAAAATAGCAGAAACCCTGTGGCTAAGGCGCCCACTGCATGTGCGAGTGGGCGCCATGTTTAGGGATCGGACCCATGACGTACAGCTACGTCATGGGTCCTTAAAGGGTTAAAAGGAGTTGCATTAATTCAACTTAAAATTCGAATATTGTGAAAAGGTTCAATATTCTAGGCTCAAAATGTGTCACACTCTAGTCAGCTAATTAATCCATATCCCCTGAGCAAAGGGTACCTGAGATTGTGACTTTGGGGTTTTCATAAGCTATAAGCCATAATCATCCAAATTATAACAAATGAAGGCTTGAAATATCTCACTTTGCATGTAATGAGTCTATCTCATATGTTAGATTCACCTTTTCAGTTGCATTACTGAAATAAATGAACTTTGCACGATATTCAAATTTTTTGAGTTTCACCTGTATTAGTTTAATTCTCTATAGAAGAAAGGTCATTGTATTATCAAATACATGATGTTTTGCTTACAGGAAACCTATGTAGATGTTGGACCAGCAATGGTCTGAAGTACCAGCAAAATGTTCCCGCATGAAACACTTTAAAGAGCAACTATCAGCATGATCAACCCTTCTAAACCATGCATATTGCCTGGTAGGGTTGATCATGCTGGATAAACTATACCTTAGTTATTTCTGTAAGAAGAATGACTCCCAAGATATCTGCTTTTGTAGTAATATGCAAATTAACTTGTTGGAGCACCCAGGGGGCTGGCTGGAGGCCTTGGAGCACTGTTTTTGTAATACCCCTCTTCTCTAGGCACTCCCCATCCTCCCTTGATTGACAGGGCTCATCTACGATAGCCCTGTATTCTCGCACCTGCACCGTGGCTCAGTGACTCGTTGCTTGCGTACTCAGTCTGCTGCTGCTTCCTGAGCAGTGCAGATCCCAACTGCGTCGATGATGCAAAACTGCACCTGGAAGGAAAACTAAGTCAGTATTCCTTTACACCAGTTTTATATGTTCCCCACACTCTGTCGGCTCTACTTTACTGCATTCCCAGGAGCTGCACATGCACAGTGGAATGATACAAGCAAAGTGTGGTTGGAAGAAGAAGAAGAAGAAAATCCCTTTATTGTCCCTCAGTGGGGAAATTTTGGCATAACCGCAGCAATCACATTTACAACAGGAGCTAAAATAAGAGTAATTAGAAATTAAAGAGTAAAATACAAGAAAAACATAAGACAGAATTTACTTAAAACATTCACTACTGAGTTTCTGGGAACAGTGGTGGTTATAAATCCTAACTACTGCTGGGAGGAAGGACCTCCGATAACGTTGGGACAGAAGACTTAGATAACAAGGGAGCATGGCTTTAAGAGGTATTTTAGTAAGTTGACAATATTTAAGCTTCTAACACATTTGACAAGATTATATTAAAAAAAAAAAACACCTAACCCCTTTATGAGGACAGAATGGTTCCTCACAGAGTGAAAAAATGCCCCTATAATAGAGGCTTCTAGTTCATCTTCTTTTTCTTCTGTATGACATGGCAGAAGTCTTATAAGGCACTATTTATGACATGCTAGAAGGTAAGTAACAGTACCACACATTGATTATGTAAGTAGACCACTGCTATTTCCTGCCTTGTAGGCACCTAAGGGAACAATAGGATTAAATATTAACAACTGGTTGAAACACAACATTCCAATGATCATTTATAAGTGTGTTTATTTCCTAATGTATGCCTGCTCACTGCTATAAACATTCCTTGTCTCACCAATTGTGCTTTATTTTTGCTGTTCAGACAAACTTGTGACCGGTTAAGGGCTCTTTCACACTTGCGTTATTGTCTTCCGGCATAGAGTTCCGTCGTCGGGACTCTATGCCGGAAGAATACTGATCAGGATTATCCTAATGCATTCTGAATGGAGAGTAATCCGTTCAGGATGCATCAGGATGTCTTCAGTTCCGGTACGGAACGTTTTTTGGCCGGAGAAAATACCGCAGCATGCTGCGCTTTTTGCTCCGGCCAAAAATCCTGAAGACTTGCCGCAAGGCCGGATCCGGGATCAATGCCCATTGAAAGGCATTGATCCGGATCCGGCCTTAAGCTAAACGTCGTTTCGGCGCATTGCCGGACCCGACGTTTAGCTTTTTCTGAATAGTTACCATGGCTACCGGGACGCTAAAGTCCTGACAGCCATGGTAAGTGTAGCGGGGAGCAGGGGAGCAGCATACTTACCGTCCGTGCGGCTCCCCGGGCGCTCCAGAGTGACGTCAGGGCGCCCCAAGCGCATGGATCATGTGATCACATGGATCACGTCATCCATGCGCATGGGGCGCTCTGACGTCATTCTGGAGCGCCCGGGGAGCCGCACGGACTGTAAGTATACCGCTCCCCCGCTCCCCGCTACTACTATGGCAACCAGGACTTTAATAGCGTCCTGGGTGCCATAGTAACACTGAAAGCATTTGGAAGACGGATCCGTCTTCAAATGCTTTCAGTACACTTGCGTTGTTACGGATCCGGCAGGCACCTCCGGCAACGGAAGTGCATGCCGGATCCCAACAACGCAAGTGTGAAAGAGGCCTTATATGAGCAAAAGAAGAAGGTTAAAGGCAGGGGCGTTGCTAGGTTCTCAAAAGATCCGGGGCCCAAGTCCCAATGCATATGGCCCTATTCTCTAAGTCAACCAACCGACCCCTAAGCCCGCTATAGCTATACAGCTGTACAGCAGCACGTACCTCCCACATCCAGTTCCTCCCAGGTGACGTCTCCTGTGATGTAGATCTTCTCTGTCATCATCTTCTCCATTCCGTCCGGACAACTTCTTTCAGCCGCACCTCGTCTCTACAGAGTGTGACACACAGACATTTTAGCTTCCTCATTTTTCTGTACCCCCAAATACTATCCTGAAGAAAAATGAGTGCCCCCCATAGTAATAGTGCTCCTCATAGTCCCTCCAATAGTAATTCCCTTCTAGAATGCCCTCATTAGTAATACTGCCCCCTACAGTGCCCCCAACAGTGATAGTGCTCCCCAAGAGTGCCCCCATTAGTTGAAAAGCCCTCCAGTATTAATAATGCCCTTACAGAGCCCCTAGTAGAAATAAGGACCCCTATTGTTCCCCCAGTTGTAATAAAGCTATCTACTGACCCCTCAGTAGTAATAAGACCCCCACAGTGCTCTTAGTAGAAATAATGCGGATCTATAAGTCCCTCCTATAGAGCCCCCAGTAGTAATAAGAACGCCTAATGTCTCCTGGATTTAAATGCCCCCACAGTGCCCCCAGTATTTATAATGCCCCCTACTGTTATATTGCTCACCCTGAAGTGGCCCAGCATTTATATTGCCCCCTACTGTTATAATGCTCGTCCTGAAGCCCTTCCAGTATTTATAATTCCCCCTGCAGTACCCCCTGTAGTTATATACCTCAGTTTACTGTCCTCACAAATTATTATTCCTCAGACCCTCCACCATACAGTCCCATATAAATAACATTATTTCCCTTCTCCTGCATAGAGTGCCATGTAAATACCATCACACCATCTCCCCTGCCACCCTCAATATACAGTCCCCGTAAATAACATTACCCCCTCCCCAGCAGCCTTCAACATACAGTCTCATGTAAAGAACATAAACCCCTCCCCAGCCGCCTTCAACATACAGTCCCATGTAAATAACATCACCCCCTAAATATTCAGTCCTATGTAAATAACATCACTTCCTCCCCCGGTCACTTTCAACATACAGTCCCATGTAAATAAAATCACCCTCTCCCCAGCCACCTCCAACATGCAGTCCCATGTAAATCACATTACCCCTCAACATTCAGTCCCATGTAAATAATATCACTCCCTCCCACAGCCGCATTCAACATATAGTACCATGTAAATAAAATCACCCGGCCCCAGCCACCTCCAACATGCATTCCCATGTAATTATTCAGTCCAATGTAAATAACATCATCCTTTCAGCCCTAACATACAGTCCGAGTTAAATAACTACAACTCCCAACATTGCTCTGCCTCTCACACTGAGTAATCTACCCCTTCACTTACCTTTCCTCATGTAGCAGACCTCACTACAGCTTCTTCCCAGGACTTCTCTTCACTGCTGAGCCATCCTCTCCGGCACTGGTCACATGACGGTGACATAATCGCAGGTCCTTTTCAGCTACTGCATTTAGCACTGATCACATGACCTGTTATGTCATCACAGGTCCTTCAGCTCTTGTAGGGCATTAGATTCAATTGTATTGCCATCCTGAGGATGGCAATACAGTTGTATCTAGCAGGCAGGCAGTACATTCGGGGCCTGGGACAAAACATCAGGGGCCCAGGCCCCTGGTTAAAGGGATTTTCTGGGAATACAATATTTATGCTTGCTGTCCTCTGTACACTATAGCTCCTAGCTTAGAGGAGTGGGGCCACCCAACTCCTAGAAAACTGAATCCAGGATAAGAGAATTAACTATTTCTCTTATACAGTGCTTTTGGAAAGTCTGCATACATATTCACTTTTTTCACATTTTGCTATGTTGCAACCTTGTGCTAAAAAAAGCAAGTCCCCCCATTAATCTGCATTCAATCCCCTTTAATTTGGAAGTAAAAACAGAATTTTAAAAAATTTTGCAACTTTATTAAAAAGGAAAAATTTTAATGTGGCATAAACAAAAGTATTCAGAGTCAGACCCTTTGCTATGATACTTTAAACTTAGGTCTGGGCACCTCCCATTTCTCTAGGAGCACAGTGACCTTCATAATTCTTAAATGAAAGAAATTTGGACCAAACAACTAAAACTCTTCCTAGAGCTGCCACCCCAGCAAACTAAGTAATCGGAGGAGAAAGACCTTGGTAAGAACTCAACAGTCACTGTGGCTGAGCTCCAAAGATCCTATGTGCAGATAGGAAGAACTTCCAAAAGGTCAACCATCATTGCAGCATTCCACCAATCTTGGCTTTATGCCCGAGTGACTAGAAAGAAGTGTTTCCTCAATAAAAGAATCAAAAAAGCACCTAAAGGGCTCTCAGACATTATTCTTTGGTCTGATGACACCAAGATTGAACTTTTATGCAACAATTTTAAGTGTCATGCTTAGAAAAAACCTGGCACTGCTTATAACCTGCTTAGTATCATCCCTACAGTAAAACATGGAGGTGGCAGCATCATGCTGTGGGGATATTTTTCAGCTACTGGGACAGGGAGACTGGTCAGGGTTGAAAGAAAGCTGAATGGAATAAAAAACAGAGCTATTCTTAATGAAAACCTGATCCAGAGTGCTCTGGAATTCAGAATGGACTGAAGGTTCACCTTCTAACAGGACAATGACTCTAAGCACACAGCCAAGACAATACAGGAGTGGCTTAGGATCAACTCTGTCAATGTCATTGAGTGGTCCAGCCAGAGCCCTTGAACCTAATCGCATATTTCTAAAGACCTGAAAATGGGTGTCCACCGACGGTACCCATCTGACCTGACAGAGCTTGAGAGGATTTTCAGAGAAGAATCGCAAAAATACCCCAATTCAGGTGTGCAAACCTTGTGGCATCATATCCAAGAACTCCATCAATGTATCTTATCTAATATGCGTGAAATCCGCACAAAAAATTTCTTAATTCTCCCACCGGCCCAAGAATAGATTAACATAAGGTGGAGCACAAACAGTCCCGATCAATGTCATTCTGAACTTGTGGTAAAACCTGTTCTCAAAAATTAAATAATTGCGTTGTAACTTGCAAGGTAAATGGTAATATCTACGGTATTACAAACTGATTGTGTGGCTTCATGCGTCTTCCCCATATCTAAATATATACTCACAGTTAGCTTCTTACATACTACAACATGTGCAGGGACTCAGTGGCATATTTATTAGGCTTTTTACCCCACTTATGTGGCTTATAAATATTGAAAATTATGGTGACTGCACTTCTTATTTGTGGTATAATGTGTGACTTTTCACAGTTTTTGCCACTTTTGAAAGGTGGCAAGAAAAGTTGACTGGGCTTAGCGGGTGAGGCATGGCCTCCAGTGGATGAATTTATGCCAAGCACTTAAAGTGGTATTCCCATCTTGGACATTGTGAGCATATTGCTAGGATATGCCCCCAATGTCTGGCACCTGCACCTATACTTAGAACAGAGTCTGCAAAGTGCAGGATGGTGCACCACACATGCACAACATCCCTCCATTCATTCCTATGGGAGTGCCAAAGTGCCAGCGCTCGGCTATTTCCGTTAGCCCCATAGAAGTAAATTGAGTGTTGGCTGCACTTGCGCAGTGCACATCCCATTCATTTCAATGGGACTTCAGAAAATAGACAAGTGTGATGCTTGGCTATTTTCCGCGCTCCCATAGGAATGAATGGAGGACAGCCGCGCATGTGTGGTGCACCATCCTGAACTTTGTGGGCTCAATTCTAAGTATAGGTGTTGGTCCCTGAGGTGGGATCTACACCTATCAGACATTGGAGGCATATCCTAGCGATATGCTCTCAATGTCCAAGATGGGAATACCCTCTTACCTGACATAGTTTGGAATCTCTGGTGAACAGACTACCAAATACATTGAGGTTCACTGTGTTTTAGCTGCAAAACATTTTGGAATAGCCATTAGTGTATGAGTGTCACCCAGATTGACTCTACAATATGGGGTGTGAGGGCTCCACAGCTGTACACAAAGGAAATTGCCCTTCTAAAACATTCATCAATTCAACACAGATAAAATGGAAATATTAACTGGTTCATGTGCCGAATAGTCTGAGCTTTCAGGACCAGACACCCTTTAGCTATTTTTAGTGCGTGTTAGTTTCATGACTACATCTTTTTTTTTTTGCGCTATCAGTGTGATTTTTGTTGTGTTTTTATTGAATAGTGCGTTTCTTTTATCCTTTTTTTTACACATTTTTTTACATTTATAAATTAAAATAATGTTTTTGCTGATACTATATTGTTAACCTAAAATAGACATTTTATTACTGTTAGCCATTGTCTACAGTACATTTTGAGATATTACATTCAATTTGTGGTAACTGGGTCAGGCTAGCAGTACAGCAGAGTGGGACCGCAAGTTCGCGGTGGGCCCCATTCACTTTAAAGGCAGACGAACCTGGAATACCTTCAGGTCATATTTGCAGCCACCAAATACTTACTAGAAGTGCACAAATAGTCCCACAACATGGACAGTGACATACCAGATGGCAAGGGGAGCATTTTTGGGGGCCTTTTTATGTGCATTTATTATTTATTTATTTATTTATTTATTGTACTTTTATTTATTTTTATGGACTATCCCTCAAAGATCAGGAGAGAACATTAGAGGACAATATTAAGTCACATGAACAATAACATGATCACTGGAACTGCTCATTGAGTGCAATACATATGTGAACAGAGAATACAAAGTGGTGAAAACAGCTTCTGTCTACTGTCCAGGATATACCGGTTTAAAGGCTATGGATACCTCTGAGGTATTTTTTTATTTATTTTTTCCTACTGCATTCTACTTATCTAGTTGGCCAGGACATTCCTGGAATTATTGCATGTCTCAATGTATTCTCTGCAGGTATTGTACTTAAAGGGAACCTGTGACCTGGATTTTGTGTATAGAGCTGAGGACATGAGCTGCTAGATCGCCGTTAGCACGTCCTCAATATCCAGTCCTTAGATGAGTCCTGTCCCTGAGATGAGTCCAGTGTGAAGGAGCCCAGCACCGCCCCGCATCCTCTGAATCTCCTCCTTGTTCCCCGACGTTATAAAGCTAGAGCGCCGTAATCTCGCGAATTTCAAGTTGAAACTCCAAAAAAGTGAAACCCATTTTAGAAACTACGGGATAGGGTGTCTGTAAGGAATCGCAATGTCCCACTTGGTACCCCTGGCACCAAACTTCTAGTATGGGCTTGGTTTGAGTCTTTTTCTGACGTCAGGAGAGCGCTTCACTCAGTAGGGAATAAAAGACACAACAGTGATGTACTGAATGAACACTCTGAGGTTTATTTTTAATGCACACAGGTTATATAGAGGGGGCTTTACCCCCTTTATTAGCATATCATCGTAAGTTATGTATTCAACCTATCATATTAACACAGAATAAATAGTTAGGGGGCACTCGGCTATCTGGGACCAATGGATATTCAATACAATATTAATTATAATGTAATACATTTATTCAATAAACTATATGTGTAAATGGAATTACAATTATAATATCATCCACATCAGGTAACAATGACCTTTTACAATTATAAAAAGGCGGCAATAAAATACATACATACACTATCCAATCATAAACAAAAACTCCAAGTAAAACACTAATATAAAAAAGTGAATATTTTAAGAAATATGCAATATACACATATAGGTACATATAAAATACGCAGTCTTGGGTTGAGACTGTTCAGAGAGCTCCTAATGAAGAAGCACTGATTTGTAGGTGGAGGATTATTGTGGCTATCCTCCAACTTGGCAAAGGTAGACCAATATATTCCAGTCCTCAAAGTCACAAACTGCTAATTCACAAAAGGTTGATAGTGTGAACTATATGACAAAAGTAGCAGCACTGTATATTATAAAATGTCAATGGATAACCCCTACAGTTGTAAATCAGTACCCGAATTTCAGTGCACTATTTCGTCACTTATATTTCAAATCGGGGCATCAACAGATGAATGTATAAATGGATTAGATGCGTATATTCGGTACGCCATACATAAATTCGATGTAGATAATTAAATTCGATGCATACAGTTATTGATATATTCGGTACGTATATTCAGTACGTTACCCTTCCACGTGCCGCATACATTAATTCGATCCTCCTAGGTCAGAAGATATCTCTGTACGGTAAGGACGCCGACTTGGTATGAAGGACCTTCCTGTTAGGTCACGTGTAGACTGATCAGATGATCTGATTTGATTAAATGGTCTTCTGAAATGTACAATGCATTTGATTATCTGAAATGTTCGCTCATGTCGAGTCCAGGGCTGGGCCTCCCTGACTATAATATGCCCTTCCACACATTTGCACGCCAAAATTGTAAAACCATGGCGGGTGTACTGACACAAGAACACGGAGGCAAGTTGAGTCCTTGTGTATTTTTCTCAAAGGTAATGCCCACCCCTGTTCAAGGGATGCTGGCATGTCTGTGTTCTCTTGCAGCCTGTGCTATGATGGTAGAGTTGGCAACTCCTTTCACAATGTGACGTTACACCATTTTTGCACACTACACATGATGTTGTAGGCCTACTCAAGGGCATCCACACTCAACACAGCAGGCAGCTGAGCTCATTGCACTCACTAGAGCATGTATTCTACATACTGATAGATCTGTCACCATTTATACTGATAGTAGGTACGCACATGGGGTAGTGTGGGACCATGGTATGATTTGACAGAGGAGAGGATTCACGGCAGCAGATGGTAAGGATCATGTCTCACAGGGCAATGTGCTGGCAGATAAGGTGGCGAAATGAGTGGCCAAATGAAACCCCACAGGTCCGTGTAACCATTGGGAGATGCCATGTCCGGCACCTCCAACCCCTGAGATGTCGCAAATGCTTAGTGATCTTCAAAGGTATGCCACTGAACAGGAACAGCAAGACTTGTGTTATCCAGTATTGCAGAAAAATCCTAAGACAGGATTAGTCTGCAAAGAGGGGTAGGATATCACTGCATTCAGATACTCATGGGAAGGCCTTTCCCCACCCCCTGGGCCCAATGATAGTGCAGGAAGGAGACCTTGATTTAATAAGGGAAGAAATGTCACCAAATTGATACAGGTACTTAATAAAACTGAGGAAAAAGTTGCTTGTAAGTCTCCCTCTCTTCCACAGGAACCCACCCACCCATACAGGGTGGGGGATGAGGTAGTGATCAAAACACTGAAGAAAGGAAAATCTCAAGGTGACTTTGTATATGGCCCACCTACTACCGTGGTTGCAGTAACCAGAACAGCCGCGCTGACTGAACAGTCTCCAACTTGGATCCACGCCACCCGAGTGAAGCTTGTGAGAGCAAGAGATGAGGCAGGAACGGAGGCAGACAGCCTTGGCCTTGAAGAAGGACAAGAGGTACTAACGGGGGCAGACAGCCCTGACCTCCAACGAGGCCCAGAGGTACTAACGGGGGCAGACAGCCCTGACCTCCAACATGATGAGCTCCTCACTCTTTTCTGGGAAATGGTTGAATGTACTGACTAAGATTGCTTCAATAATCTTGTTGATTTTACCAATTAGTAGTATGGGAGAAGTAGCCGCAACTAGTACATACAAAGGGGTGCTAAAGATAAACAAAAGAAGCAGCCCCCTTTCAAGTTTTGATCCCCATGTGTATATAGATGCAATAGGTGTTCCAAGAGGGGTCCCAGATGAGTTCAAAGCTAGAGATCAAGTAGCTGCCGGATTTGAATCAATATTTCCCATCATTACTGTGAATAAAAATGTGGATTGGATAAATTACATATACTACAAGCAGCAAAGGTTTGTAAACTATACCAGAGATGCATTACAAGGGGTAGCAGAAGAACTACAAGCAGACTCAATCATGACATTCCAGAATCGAATGGTGTTGGATATAATTCTTGCAGAGAAGGGCGGAGTGTGCCGAGTATTGACTGATCCAACCTCCTGTTGCACATACATACCAAATAATACTGGCCCCACTGGTAAGGTCACAATAGCTATAAAAAAGCTTACAGATCTGTCAATAGAACTGAAAAAGAACTCAGGTATAAATAATCCATGGGATCAATACTTTGGGTGGTTCACAAGTTGGAAACAAGGTGTCATGCAACGAAGGATTGTCATACTAATAGTAATTGTAGTAATAGGTGTAGTAGCATTATGTGTTATTCCTTGAGACGAATGCTAGAAAAAGGGCTCTCCAATATGTCATTATATCAGACTACTCTACCCCAGGAGGATCGAAGCCCAGATGGGTATAAGAATTACCTAATATCGTATAGAGAGAAAAAGGACAAGAAAGGAAAGAACCATGTAGTGTGATACACTAAAGGTTCTTAAGAGAGGATTTGAAAGGAATCCATGTTTTTATATGTTAAAACTAATTCTGCTTTCTGCTGTAGTTTCATTTCTCTGTTAGAAACTAACTCTGATTGCTGTTAATCTGATTGCTGTTAAGTTTCTTTTCTCTGTAACCCTGAATCTTATCTCTTTGGCACTACTCCCGGACAATATTCCAAATATGGAAGTTACGTTTTTGTTTCTCTTTTTCTGTCTGTAGAATAAAACGTGTTAATATGATAGGTTGAATACATAACTTACAATGATATGCTAATAAAGGGGGTAAAGCCCCCTCTATATAACCTGTGTGCATTAAAAATAAACCTCAGAGTGTTCATTCAGTACATCACTATGAAGCGCTCTCCTGACGTCAGAAAAAGACTCAAACCAAGCCGATACTAGAAGTTTGGTGCCAGGGGTACCAAGTGGGATGTTGAGATTCCTTACAGTGGCAGTTTTGTTGGTACTATTTTAGGGTACATATGATTTTTGGTTGCTCTATATTACACTTTTTGTGAGGCAAGGTAACAAGAAATAGCTGTTTTGGCACCATTTTTATTTTTTGTTATTTACAACATTTATAGAGCAACATTATAGAGCAAGTTATTATGGACGCAGCGATACCTAATATGTATACTTTTTTTTATTTATGTAAGATTTACACAATGATTTCATTTTTGAAACCCAAAAAATCATGTTTCAGTGTTTCCATAGTCTGAGAGCCATAGTTTTTTCAGTTTTTGGGCGATTATCTTGGGTGGGGTATGATTTTTGACGGATGAGATTACGGTTTGATTGGCACTATTTCGGTGTGCGTGTGACTTTTTGATCGCTTGCTATTACACTTTTTGTGATGTAAGGTGACAAAAAATGGCTTTTTTTACACCGTTTTTAGTTTTAGTTTTTTACAGTATTCATCTGAGGGGTCAGGTCATGTGATATTTTTATAGAGCAAGTTATTACGGACTTGGAGATACCTAATATGTATACTTTTTTTATTTATGTAAGTTTTACACAATGATTTCATTTTTGAAACAAAAAAAATCATGTTTTAGGCCTATTTCACATGGGCGTTGCGGGAACATGCGCGATTTTCCGTGCGAGTGCAAAACATTGTAATGCGTTTTGCACGCGCGTGAGAAAAATCGGCATGTTTGGTACCGAAACCCGAACTTCTTCACATGCATGTTATAACAATCGCTGTATATGCAAAAAGCGCCACCGCGAAAATCCCTAATGATGCAATTTATTTTTTTGCGGTACACACAACTTCACATTTTATAAGGTCTCATGAGATATTAGTGATTGGTGCACTAAGTATTGTTGTGAGATCTTGCCACTCCAGTACAGGCTCCAAAAATTAGCCAATAGCCATTCACCTGACAGCACACAACTTTGTACGATTCTGTGTCTGGAGGTACATTAGGCGGTCACAGAATAAAAATGTCTGCCAGTACAGGCCCCAAAAATTAGCCAATAAGCGTTCACCTGACAGCAAAGAACTTTGGATTCTGTGGCAGGAGGTACATTAGGCGGTCACAGGATTAATATGTAACTGTCGTCCAGTACAGGCCCCAAAAATTAGGCATTCAACAGCCATAAAAGGCCTTTTATGTCGCTGTATTTACCAAAGACAGGGACCATGATTTGTTCTGGGTGGTGGGGGATATTTGTGGGCTGTCATGAGGAATTTCAATCAAACATGGTCGACTCGTCACATGTGTTGAATTTCTCTGAGATCCATGCCTTATTCATTTTTAGAAATGTGAGGTAGTCCACGAGAGCTAGGCGAGTGCGTTTATTGGTCACGATCCCCCCCTGCTGCGCTGAACGTCCTTTCGAACAGGACACTGGACGAGGGGCAAGCCAACAGTTCCATGGCAAATTGTGCCAGCTCTGGCCACAAGTCAAGCCTGCCCACCCAGTAGTCCAGGGGTTCATCGCTTCTCAGAGCGTCCACATCGGACACCTGTCGGTCTATTCGTTCCCTGAGGCTAAATCCGGAGGACGGCTTTCGATGGGTTGGCTGTAAGAATGATCTCATATCCGAAGTGAACAACACATCTTCAAACCGCCCTCTTCTTCCATGCGCTGTCGGATTGGTACCCGCAACTGTTTCTCTGTGAGTAGAAATTCCTCTGCCAGCGCCCGCAAAAGCAGGATGCAGCATTTCTCGAAGCAAGGCCTGGAAGTGCTGCATTCTGACAGCCCTCTGTGATGGTGGTAACATTTCTGCCATTTTGTGTTTGTACCGGGGGTCTAAGTACGTTGCCACCCAGTACTGGTCCTTGCCCTTTCTGCTTTTTATGCAGGGGTCCCTCTTCAAACACTGGAGCATAAAGGCCCCCGTTTTCACTAAATAGGAAGCGGTAGAGTGGCCTTGCTCCTGATCATCATCCAGGATAATGTCATCCTCGGTCTTTTCCCTCCATCCACGGACAACAACAGGGATCCCAGAAAAGTTTAAGACATGCTCTTCTTGCGCCTCCTCTGCCCCGGCACCATCCTCCTCTGACTCCTCTTCAGACTCCTGTTGTTGACTTGTCTCAGATGTAGTAGCCCCCCCTGGGAATTCATCCAGCATTGCGACTTCCTCATCTTCCTGCTCCTGCTCCTCGACAGCTTGATCAATGACACGACGCAATGTACGCTCCAGAAAGAAGGCGTAAGGTACGATGTCACTGATGGCGCCCTGGCTGCGACGGACCAGTTTGGTGATCTCATCAAATGGACGCAGAAGTCTGCATGCGTCGCACATGAGCAGCCACTGGCGCGGTGAAAAAAAACCAATCTCCCTAGAACCTGTCCTGCTGCAGAGTTCGTAGAGGTAGTCGTTAACTGCACGTTTCTGCTGGAGCAGCCTATCAAGCATATACAAGGTGGAGTTCCATCGCGTCGTGCAGTCACAAATCAGACATCTAATGGGCAGTTTATGTCGCCGCTGAATGTCAGCAAGGCGAGCCATGGCCGTGTAAGATCTTCTGAAATGGCCAGAGATTTTCCTGGCCTGCCGCAAGACGTCCTGGACCCCGAGGTATTTGGCAACGAATCGCTGCACGACTAAGTTCATGACGTGTGCCATGCACGGCACGTGTGTCATTTTGCCCTGTTTCAGCACGCTCAGCAGATTGGCACTGTTGTCGCACACCACTTTACCAACTGTCAAATTGAGCGGGGTTAGCCACTGATCTGCCTGTGACCGCAAAGCTGAAAGGAGTGCAGAACCAGTATGGCTCTTGGCTTCCAGGCACAACAGACGCAGCACAGCATGGCAACGTCTCACCTGGCACGTCGAATAGGTTTTGGGGAATCAGATCTTGGGGCGCGCAGCTGAAGAGACGGTAGCAGGGAAAGGAGGAGTCAGCCAAGGAGGAGAGGGAGGATGGAGTAGGAGGAGGAGAAGAAGAGGCAGGCCTGCATGCAATCCATGGCGGTAACACCAAATTTACACAGGTGCCACGGGTTGCATGCTTGACGGCCGTCAGAAAGTTTACCCAGTGGGCAGTAAAAGTTATGTACCTTCCCTGCCCGTGTTTGCTAGACCACGTGTCTGTGGTTAGATGTATCTTGGCACCAACACTGTATGCCAGAGATATATTCACTTGCCGCTGAACGTGGCCATATAGCTCTGGGATGCCCTTCTGGGAGAAATATTTCCTTCCGGGGACCTTCCATTGCGGTGTTTCAATGGCCACAAATTTTCTAAAGGCCTCGAAGTCCACCAGTTTATATGGTAGTAGTTGGCGCGCTAGCAGTTCCGACAAGCCAGTGTTCAGCAGTTGGGCAAGAGGGTTATCCGGCGCCATCATCTTTTTACGCTCGAACATTTGGGCCACGGAAGCCTGCCTTTTGCCAGATAAACGCAAGGACAGCGCGGTGGAAGGTGGAGTGGATGACAATTGGGAGGAGAGAGGAGAAGTAGAAGGAGAAGTGGCAGTATGTGGAGCGCAGGGAGTGTGACTTTGTCGGTTCTGACGGCGTTGCTCCCACTGGGCTCGGTGATTGGAGGCCAGGTGCCTTCTTAAGGCAGTTCGTCCCTAGGTGAGTGTTTTGCTTACCGTGACTTATGCGTTGACAGCAAAGGCTGCAAATGGCAACACTATTGTCAGCAGTGGACACGTTAAAAAAAAAAGACACTGTGGAGCCATGTGCCGGCGTCCAGATGTGTCCGTGCATGGTAGATGGCTCGCTCCAGATACATTTGCAGTCTGCTTTTTGCCTCCTGTGCGTGAGTTCTGCCTGCTTCTCCTCCCTATCTGCTGCTTCGTCTCTCCCTCTGAACTCCCCTCCTCTTCCTCTCTTGTGGGCACCCACGTGACGTCCATCGACACGTCATCATCGTCACTGTCCCCACCACTAACATTAGAGATCTCGGACTAGGCAGCAACAGCGGGGACCAACCTCCTTGGGCTGATCTGGGTACTGTCGTTAGACTGCTGAGTGACGGCTGTTGCTACCTCTACTTCCTGATCCGATGCCAAGAATGGCTGCGCCTCGGAAATGTCTTGGAATGGATCGGAAAATAATTCCTGTGACTCAAGCGGAGGGGATATGGTGGTGGTGGTGTCTTTGGGGGTGCACACAGCAGAGAGTGAAGAGGGGTCAGATAGAGAGGATGAGGAGGGTGCAGAAGCGGAAGGCTGAGTGAGCCACTCAACCAAGTCTGGTGCATCCTTTGATGTAATCGCATGCACCTTCTGCAACTTCCCACTTAGGCTCCGGCCTGGTGCTCCTGCCCGACCCCTACCACCCCTGCGGAAGGGCCTGCCTCTTCCTCTGCCTGTCATTTTTTAAATGATTCTGTGACAAAAGTCTCTATAGAAGAGCAGTATTTGTGGAAGAAGGTTTATAACTCCCCTGCTTCTATCAATTTTTATCACACCAGTTTAAATTATTTTTTCCAGTACCATTTGTCACTGTGTGTAGCAGAGGGAATGCAGCAAAACAGCAAACAAATGCTTCAGTACCCAAATACACTATAAAGAAAGTATATTGTTATATAACACCCCGCTTCAATCAGTTGTTTTGGGTGGCGACTGTCATATCACACCAGTTAAAATTATTTTTTTCCAATACCGTTTGTCACTGTGTGTAGCAGAGGTAACGCAGAAAAACAGCAAACAAATGCTGCAGTACCCAAATACACTATAAACAAAGTATATTGGTATATAACACCCCGCTTCAATCAGTTGTTTTGGGGGGGCGACTGGTATATCAGACCAGTTATAATAATTTTTTCCAATACCGTTTGTCATTATGTGTAGCAGAGGGAACGCAGCAAAACAGCAAACAAATGCTGCAGTACCCAAATACACTATAAAGAAAGTATATTGGTATATAACACCCCGCTTCAATCAGTTGTTTTGGGGGGCGACTGGTATATCACACCAGTTATAATAATTTTTTTCCAATACCGTTTGTCACTGTGTGTAGCTGCAGTATCGCTGCAGAAACGCTCACCAGTTACCACTACTGCTGCACATTAATATGCTTTCTATGTTAGATAGTATATTCTAAGTGTATTACACCCCTCTGTACTGCACACCTATCAAAAGTACACCTATACCAGTCTTTAGAAGGACTTTTGTGGACCTATTTGATAGCGTTTTTATCTCAGCCTGTCCCTGCTCCTCACAGCAACCTTTCCCTCCACTGACAAAAGACTGAATGTAAAATGGCGGCCAGATCAGAACTATTTATAAGGTAGGGGGTATGTGCTGAAACTTTTTAATTGGCTGTCCTGTACCACCTGATGGATGTGTCATGGGTCAAAGTTCTTTACAATGTAAAAGAATATGGCGGGCGCGAATATCGCCATATGTTCGCATGTTCGGTGAATCGCGAACGCGCAAAGTTCGCTGTGAACTGACCGCCAGGCGAACCACAAGGCCATCTCTATTCCCTATTTGCCATTTCTAAAGTTCCTTAAAAATGTTACAAAACTAAACTCTAAGAAAACAACAGACTATATTTCCTAATTTAACCTAAAATTCATGCTCTTCATGGATGTTACATTAGCCTAAGACATTTAAGCATAAAACATAAAAATGGAGAACACTTGACAATTCATGCTCATTAGCCACTTAATTTCTTTCACAGACCTTCTCTAAACTTTTGAATGCACATGTCCAACTGTTCAGTGTTTCTGTACTTTTTGCACAACTTGCTGTTCTCTAACAAGGAGCTTAACTGCAAAATTCACAACAGGTGTTTGATCCATGAATCACCCGATACATTTCCTGGTTCAATTAGAAATGGTATTTGAACAGTCCTCCTCATCATGCTGTTCACATTTTGACATCATGAGACCAAGATGACACCTTACAATTGATCAACAGTACCTCACTATTGTGAGGCTTCAAGCAGAATGTTCTCAGACGGAAGTGGTCACAGAAAGGTATAGAAGTGGACCTCCTTTGGCCACATCTCACACTGATGACCGCTTCATTGTGAACAATGCCATGCTGAACCAGTGGATGAATTCCACGCAACTCCAGGCACATTTAAAGGAGGTGAGAGGCACCAAATTGTCATGTCAGACCATTCAAAACCGTTCACATTAGCATGGTCTGCATGCTAGATGACCTAAAATGGTACCTTACCACACCATTAGGCACAGGCATCATTATCTTGCATGGGCCAGGGAGCATCTACATTGGATGAGGAACCACTGGGCCTCAGTTATGTTCACTGATGAAAGTCGATTCACGCTGAGCAGTAATGATGGCCTCCAACGATGTTGGAAATATCAAGGAGAGCCCTATGCATCAGTCACTGTTGTCACCAGACGAGCCTTTGGTAGTGGTGGTGTTACAATGTGGGCAGATGTGTCTAGTCAATACAGAACTGTCCTACACTTTGTGTATGGTACAGTGACAAGCCCATACTACCTGAATGACATCTTTAATCTAGTCATTGTGCCTCTGCATGAAAAACATATGCCTAATTTCATCTTCATGGATGACAATGCGCCAGCTCATTGAGATCACATCATTAGGGAACGGCTGCTAGAGACTGGGGTACCTCAAATGGAGTGGCCTGCTCTTTCTCCAGACCTGAATCCCATTGAAAACCTATGAGATCAGCTGAGTCACCGTGTAGAGGCTCGTAACTCTATATCCCGGAACCTCAATGTCCGTCGTTGTCAAGCTGTAATTGAGGCTCAAGGCCATATGACAAGTTTTTGAGACATTGACATTTTTTGTGGGGGTATACCCACCACTGGTGTTGGCTTTTGTTTCAATAAATTGTTTGAGAAAATCACTATTGCATGCTTCTACTTCTTCTACGCCCTACTTTCATGATATTATATCACTGGAGCTTGAATTTTTTACGTTTTTCATAAATTTCACCTGAAAGCCAAATATCCCTAATTTTGTGTGAGTAGTGCACATATGCTTTTAAGATTATGGGGGAGATTTATAAGAATAGATGTAAATGAAAACTGGCCTAGTTGCCCATAGTAACCAATCAGATTCCACCTTTTTACTTTCCAAAAGGGCTCTGAAAAATGTAAGGTGGAATCTGATTGCTTGCTATTGGAAACTAAGACAGTTTTCCTTTACATCAGTTTGATAAATCTCCTCCTATGTGATTATAACTGTGATAGTGATTATGTGCTTTGTTTTCATGGGTGAATTGTATTTGCTGCATTTTTCCTAAACATTACAGGTCCTGTTCCCCACGAGTCATGGAGTCTAACCGGCACAATATTGGATAGTGTATAGCCTAAAATTAATGTAAGAGAACCACAGTGCTTTACAGGATAGGCCAACAATATCAGTTTGGTAGGGGCCGACTTTCAGCACTAACGTTGATCCACAAAGTACAGTATACTGTATGTTGTAAGTATAGCGCTTAGCTATAATACAAGACTTACCTTATTACATAATTAAAATCCAATGTTCTGCCTCTACAAAGTAAACACTTAGCAGGTAGATAGCTCAATGATTTTACATTAGAGAAAGTAACCTGTCCTAGAATGTGAGCAGGACTGGTTGCCACCACTTGAAGACCTGCCTAGTGGGGTTGAGGGGGCAATGCCTGACAACACATTACACTGCTCTACAATAGATGGTATTGATGCAATCCTGCCTATGATATGCCATCATGGCTGAGCAGCTTGACAGGAATGTTTTTCAATGTGCAGTATATGTAAGTGCCAGAGCATGGAGTGTAGTGGAGTGTAGTGGAGTGTAGTGATGCCAAGCTCTAGAAGTGGAGGCAACCAGTCCTGCTCCCATTCAAGGACATTGATTGTTAGCAGCCATTTTATATTATTTCTAAAAAGATTATTATGTGTGGACCTAATGCCTGAGGTGATAAAATACTGTAGGTGGTCCTTCAAATGTGGAGAAAGCGTTATGCACCATCAGTGTGAAGTTGCACCTGGCTGTGACAAGCTAGTTTGTCTGGTAAAGAACCTAGACAAGGTGAAGACCATTAGGGCGGTGGGTACTGATTGGATGGATACTGGATGTTACTATAGGGGGTGCAGAGTTTGTAGATGCACCTGGTCCCTCATGCCATCCTGGAACGATAGAAGACTTTCAACTTTAAAGAAGATTTATTTGCAGACTTTAAGTTGTCATTTACAGAACAGTCAGTATTCGAGGACTTAATAAACAGAAATCATTCCTGTGAGATTGTAAAGCTTTTATTAGATATGAGGAAATATAATACAGTCTCTGTACATGCAAGTCTTATGTAACTATATATAAATTGCTACTTTCAGGAAAAAGGTTTTTCATAATTTGAAAAGTGATGACATTTACAGTACTTTAAATCCAAATTTTACACAAACCTTATTTAAATGGATTCTGTCTTTTTATAAGGTGTAGCAAGGCTTTCCTTCACTGGGGGCTTGCTTTTACTGCCATAGTTTTATGTCTAAATTCCCTGGACAAAGCAGAATGGCTTTTTGTCTGCCCTGAAACACAGGACCCATGCCTTGCCAGTTGCCAGTGTCCTCTAGCTACATCCGTGTAAGGGGTCTTTGTAATTTATACTATGTGGGAATGTGATGCCCTAGATTCAATCTCATAGACTGCAGCTGATGGTTTTCTGCTCTTTAAATTAAAGTGATTGCCCCATTTCAGCCATTCATGGCTGAGATGGGAAGAACCCATAGTAAGCACAGGCCTGGTGAGGCAAGTTACAGAAATGGTTGAACGACCAGAGCTCTGCTGTTTCTATAACTACCATAGCAGTAAATGGGATCTACACAACAATGTAGAACGGCAATATGTGCTGTTTTCATAACTCCCGAGTTACAAAATCAGGGTACCTTGCTCTTTTATGGTATTTGCCTAGCTCCCATTCACTACTATGAGAATTACAAAAAGAGCTGAGCAATCGCTGCTCAGATGTTTCCTTAAAGGGGTTGTCCCACAAAAAATATTCTACAGTTTTCAAACCAGCACCTGGATCTTTTGTAATTGCATGTAATTTAAAATGTAGCATAGCCACTGAGTTATTCAGTGAAATGTATATGTATAATGCCACCTGCTGTTTGTTTTTTCTTTCTTTGACCTGCTCACTGAGATGGTCGCACATGCTCAGTTTCATCCTTCAACTGCCTTCTGAGCTGTTATAGGAAGAGCTGAGACACGCCCCCTGAGCAGCAGCAGAAAAAGACACCCCCCCTTGCGCAGTCAGCTTGATGTAAATCTAGCAGATCAATGAATGAGGAGATGGTTGGATCCATGTGAGGTACAGGGCTGGTTAGAAAGAGATTGTCATGTACTATGTGATGTCAAATTTTAATTTTTTACATTACTCATGGGATAACCCGCGCGTACTGTGCGTTTTTTCCATATCTCTCTCTCTCTCTTTCGATTCTCCTGAAGTGAATCAGATAAAATTAGAATTGTTCAAACGTTTTGGGTGGAATTTCCAAGATTTCCATTTGTTCATGTCTATCAAGAATCAATAATACACCGGCATTGAGGATCAGTGTAATGGGCCCAGATCCAAATATCTCAAATTATGATGATATTTAATGTGAATAATTAAAATATGAGTTTATTCAAACACACGGGGGCAGATCTCTCAGTACTATCACAAGGGCATCACTTTACAAGTCAATAAAAGTGGCACTTTCAGTGCATCATTTTTGTAAAACTGTTGTAGCCATTTTATATAAAGACACATGGTTAATAAATTTGGCACACATAACTTGATTGATTTGCATTACTCTTCATATTGTGACCACCAGATGGTTGGCTCCATGTGATGTGTGCTGATGTAGACTTTCATGTTAGTCAGGCTAATAAAAACTGCACTATATAATGTGCTCATAATCAGTATCTAGTAAGATAATATCCCTCAGTCCCACCTGCCTTTTGTACAAACACTAGATCTATTTGACAGCTCAGCTTTATAGTCCTATTTATATTTTTCCAGGCAGATGGTAAAGTATGGACCACACTGTGTATAGACGGTCAAGTTGAAGAAATGGACTTCTCCATAAATATTAATATGTTGACTTGCCTGTAATTGAGCACGTGGTGAACGCAGTCATTTGGATTTTTCATTTGTACAAGAGGCAGAGGTGGACAGGGGCGAGTGATATAATTTCCTCCTGTATACCTCATAAGCAATGCATGGTTACATTTTAACCTAAAATTGCTTAACGTCAATGCCGGCTGATGGTCTCCAATAGAGCAGCTATAGAAAAATTATAAATCACCTAATAATTCATTCCATGTTATCATTACTATATATAAACCTGATAGATACTTATATCTCACCGGTTGAATAGTTTATCCATTAACGAAAATTAAATATTAACTAGTTAACTATGTTAGCGATCATACCTGGCTTGCATTAAGTATCCAGTGTTCCCACTAACAAAGAGACCATTACTGAACTTAATATTTAACCAAGAATTAACATGATACAAATCAATGGTCGTGCCAATAACTAAAACATTAGTTCAAATTGCAATAGTCTATAAAAAATTAGAACAGTAGCAGAGACATAGATATTAAATATGAAAAATATGTGCAAAATGTCTATTATACTAAATTAGTCTGAATAAATTGGACTATTTAAGTAATATTTGGCAGTGCAGTTAGATGAGGATGCAGTGACTACGATAATGTATAGCAAATTTTATAACTGGAAGAGGCATAAAATGTATAGTAGATAGAGGATCCTATAGGATTCCTATACTAAATGAAACAGGACCTTCTTCTTACAAGTCTCCTTTTGTGAAAAAAGTTTAAGCCTCATCTCTTGCCCAAAAATCCTTACATCAATGTCCATTTATAGACAGAAGCATTAGTTCCACCTCCTCAACTCTGAAAATGGGATGGTTGGGGGAGATCAGTATAGGTAATGTTAAATACTACATTTAAGGTCTGTTCACACAAAGATTTTGGTGCTGTTTTTCACAAGTTTTCCACACGGAATCAGCACCCAACACGTCTCTTAAAAGCCTCTCATTAATTTCAGTGGGAGACAGAACATGCTGGAAAAAACAAAGTGGAAAAAAGCAGCATGCTTAATCTTGAGTATCTGTAATGATTTTCCCATTGAAATAAGGGGAGGCTGAAAAACATCACCAAAAACTCCACCAAAACCATGCAGAAAATCAGATTTTTTTTTTTTCAGTGTGTTTTCTAAATCTTTCATGTGAACATACCTCAAAGAGGTTGTATCACTTCAGCAAATGGCATTTATCATGTAAATTAAGTTAATACAAGCCACTTACTAATGTATAGCTATTATCCATATTGTCTCCTTTGCTGGCTGGATTCATTTTTCCATCACCATACACTGCCCGTTTCCATGGTTATGACCACCCTGTAATCCAGCAGCGGTGCCCGTGCTCTCGCCCTATAGGAAAAGGCACCAGCCTATGTGCACTCCCAGGCTCCCAGCCACCAGAAATGGCCAGCGCTTTTTCCTATAGTGTACAAGCACGGCCACCGCTGCTGGATTACAGGGTGGCCATAACCATGGAAACGAACAGTGTATAATGTGATGGAAAGGATGCAATATGGACAATCACAATACATTAGTAAGTGGCTTGTATTAACTTTTTCTACATGATAAATTCAATTTCCTGAACTGAGACAACTATTATCACAAATAAAAAAAAAAGCCAAATCCACCAGTTAGATACCGCAGTCCAACAGGAAAACCATCCTTGGTCTAGCTTAATTTTCTCTCGACAAAATTTTTTATATTACATAAGGCTACAAATTTTACTTCATTTAAATCCTATTAACCCATCAGATTTCTATCATTGCGACCTGCTGGTAGAAAATTTTTGAAAAAGGGTCAGAATGAGTCACCATCAGACTCTCTATCTTGATCCCTCTCAACAAAGAAAATGTGACCATTGAGCATGACCAGTCACAAAAAACAGTGACAGGCTAGGAACCCTTTAAGCATCAGAATGGGAGCAGTAGACGATTGGTGAGAATTTTTTTCACATTTTTTAAAGCCATTCTGACCCTCTTTTGAATATTTTTACTGTACAGAAAACCAATTTAATGTATAGTTAGATTTTATGGCATAATCTAGATTGGCTTCTCTTAAGAAATTAGATTTAGTTTCAGAACAATAAATCATGTACCGTATATATAACTGAAAACATTTTTTTTTTTTTAAATGTCTATGAAACATCCTCTTGTACGACATCCATTAGACGCGATGCTTGTTGGGAATCAGGAGCAGGCTGAGGACCATACTTAAAGCCACAGATATAAGACTGGATTGGTCTATAGAACCTGCACTTGTGGTTTGAACTACACGACTGGTCGTTGCTGCAAAAGGAAATGATAAAAAACATTACTCAGTAGTTTTACAAATATGTTTTATAATACAAATGCTAGTATAAAGAATATTTCCTCCAGCCATAAGAAACTCTTGAGTGTCTTCCTTTCAGTATATGTTTCTTTAAAACTATGACAATATGTCAGCCATTAGGCTCCAGAGTTACATGCACAGAACCTGTATAGTAACAGAGTAGCTATGGCTCCAAACTGAAGACCCATAGACGCTCTAATTCAGGGGTCCTCAACCTGCGGCCCTCCAGCTGTTGTAAAACTACAACTCCCACAATGCCCTGCTGTAGACTGATAGCTGTAGGCTGTTCGGGCATGCTGGGAGTTATAGTTTTGCAACAGCTGGAGGGCCGCAGTTTGAGGATGCCTGCGTCTAATTGATGCAGTGTGGTACCACCCTATTGTGGAGATTCAACCTCAAAGGAAATGCTCACATTTTCCCAAAGAAGTCAATAGGTTGTTTTTTTTAATTTCCTTTTAGTTGCCATGGGGCATTACTATGGGGGTTAAATAAGTTTCAGTCACACTATAGGGGTTAAATAAGTTTCAGTCACACCTAATCCTGGGAGGCTGAAAGAACTCCACAAGGTCATAGCCTCATAAAAGACTATCATGGCATGATAGCCGAGCCTGTTAAAATTTTTATATTAAGACTCAGTTACTACTCGACCAGTGTCCGCAGGTAGTTAAATGATTAGAATTGCTGGTGCTTAGCCAGATTGTACAGAAAATAAAATAAAAAAATGAGCAAAAATTTTTATGATCAATAATAACAGAATGATGTTCGATTTTTAGAGTTTAAAAAATTTGGATGAAACTTACCTGCACCAGAAGTTTTAGTAATGTCTGTGTGACTAGCGTTAGTTGGTGCTGATATGCAGAAAACACTATGCAGGTCACCTTTATTTTTTCATAAATAAATTGTTCTCCTTTTCATTCTAAGGCTGGGTTCACACTTCAGTTATTTCCATCAGTTTTTGTGAACCAAAACCAGGTGCAGGTCAAAAACACAGAACAGAAGGACATTTTTCCATTATACCTTATCTCTGTGAAGGCTTTACTACTGGTTTTGGCTCACAATAACTGATGGAAAGAACTGATCAAATAACTGAAGTGTGAACTTATAGGATCTCAATAGCGGGGAAAACGCTTCCGTTTTGTCCCCACTTATTGTCAATAGGGACAAAACTGAACTGAACAAAACGGAATAAATCAGAATGCATTCCGTTCCGTTTGGTTGCGTTCCCATCGTAGACAGAATAATGCTGCAAGCAACGTTTTTCTGTCCACGATGTGGTGCGGAGCAAGACGGACCCGTCATGACTCACAATGTAAGTCAATGGGGGCGGACCCGCTTTCTCTGACACAATGGAAAACGGATCCGTCCCCTATTGACTTTCAATGGAGTTCATGACGGATCCGTCTTGGCTATTTTAAAGGTAATACAACTGTTCATAGCAGATGCAGACGGTTGTATTATCGTGATGAAAGCGTTTTGCTGATCCATAACGGATCCAGCAAAAATACTGGTGTGAAAGTAACCTCTAGCAGGGGGACATAATTAGAAAAAATAAATAAATCAATAACGCAAATTGCCTTCAACTTGAGGCTTCAAGAAAACTTCTATACAGGTGGCATGATACCGCTCATCCACTTGCAAAAAATCATTTTAATATGGCTATGGAACCATCTTTGATATATGGTAGGAATATAGCAATATACATCCATTTTACAACTCGATTCTCATTTTTATCAAAAAGTGTTCTCCTTACCTTAGAATTACTTTAGATCAACTGTCTACCCCAGATGGAAAATCAACCTTTCATATTTTAACCATGACATGTAGCTAGAAATTTAAAGAGCACACAACTTTCCTCTATCATAGAAATCACGTTTGATCCAATTTGCTTATACTATAGAACAATTGGTCACTGGTAAATTACGCGGTAAGGCCACGTTTTAGTGAGTATGGGCTAAATTGGCTGAAACTCTGTGTGAGCCTGTCTTCTTCTTAACTTTGTAGATACTTGAATTCTGGCTTTGCTTTCTGCATTGCTACATTGTTAAAGATAGCCTGTCATACTTGTTTGTACTTCTTGTACTTCTCTAGTCCGTATCGTATTAACCCTTTGTTTCATATTCTTGCATATTTCAGTTGTGACAGATTTGTAATATCCTACTTCTTCAACCTATGAACAACTCTTATTATACAATCAAATGTTTTTCCTTAGTGAATGTTTATGTTTATAAAAAATTTAACTTTTGACAATGTATATGACAATTTGGATGAAGTATACCTGTAGAATTGGTAGCAGCGACTGGTGCTGGAATGAAGAAAGACATATGCATCAGTTTTTTCATGTGTAGTTTTTTTTATATTCATAATAAAATAGAAATACATGATTTTTTGGGATCTAAGTACTGTTTTTTTAATGCTTCATTAGCTGAATAACTAAGGTTTTGACATTTCTAAATGAATATTCAACAACTTAACTTGGGCTCGGAGAAGATTGAGAAGCAGAAATGGTAAACAACACTTGCCGCTAAGCACGCTTCTATTCCACGTCCATGCTCACAATAAAATTTCCTATTTCAACTCTTATTATACAATCAAATGTTTTTCCTTAGTGAAAAAACATTCAATGAAAATAGGTTTATAAAATTTTTGTACTTTTGACAATGTATATGACAATGTGGATGAAGTATACCTGTAGAATTGGTAGCAGCGACTGATGCTGGAATGAAGAAAGACATATGCATCAGTTTTTTCATGTGTAGTTTTTTTTATATTCATAATAAAATAGAAATACATGATTTTTTGGGATCTTCTCCAACCAGGATAATAAGTACTGTTTTTTTAATGCTTCATTAGCTGAATAACTAAGGTTTTGACATTTCTAAATGAATATTCAACAACTTAACTTGGGCTCGGAGAAGATTGAGAAGCAGAAATGGTAAACAACACTTGCCGCTAAGCACGCTTCTATTCCACGTCCATGCTCACAATAAAATTTCCTATTTCAACTCTTATTATACAATCAAATGTTTTTCCTTAGTGAAAAAACATTCAATGAAAATAGGTTTATAAAATTTTTGTACTTTTGACAATGTATATGACAATGTGGATGAAGTATACCTGTAGAATTGGTAGCAGCGACTGATGCTGGAATGAAGAAAGACATATGCATCAGTTTTTTCATGTGTAGTTTTTTTTAAATTCATAATAAAATAGAAATACATGATTTTTTGGGATCTTCTCCAACCAGGATAATAAGTACTGTTTTTTTAATGCTTCATTATCTGAATAACTAAGGTTTTGACATTTCTAAATGAATATTCTACAACTTAACTTGGGCTCGGAGAGGATTGAGAAGCAGAAATGGTAAACAACACTTGCCGCTAAGCACGATTCTTTTTCACGTCAATGCTCACAATAAAATTTCCTATTTCAACTCTTATTATACAATCAAATGTTTTTCCTTAGTGAAAAAACATTCAATGAAAATAGGTTTATAAAAAAATTTTACTTTTGACAATGTATATGACAATGTGGATGAAGTATACCTGTAGAATTTTGTGAGTTGGTAGTAGTAACTGGTGCTGGAATGAAGAAAGACATATGCATCAGTTTTTTCATGTGTATTTTTTTTTTTTTATTCATAATAAAATAGAAATACATGATTTTTTGGGATCTTCTCCAACCAGGATAATAAGTACAGTTTTTTTTAATGCTTCATTATCTGAATAACTAAGGTTTTGACATTTCTAAATGAATATTCAACAACTTAACTTGGGCTCGGAGAGGATTGAGAAGCAGAAATGGTAAACAACACTTGCCGCTAAGCACGCTTCTATTCCACGTCCATGCTCACAATAAAATTTCCTATTTCAGATACAGACTGGGGCTTATTTAATAGGAAAACAAAGCAATCTACACTGCGTGCAGAATTATTAGGCAAATGAGTATTTTGACCACATCATAATCTTTATGCATGTTGTCTTACTCCAAGCTGTATAGGCTCGAAAGCCTACTACCAATTAAGCATATTAGGTGATGTGCATCTCTGTAATGAGAAGGGGTGTGGTCTAATGACATCAACACCCTATATTAGGTGTGCATAATTATTAGGCAACTTCCTTTCCTTTGGCAAAATGGGTCAAAAGAAGGACTTGACAGGCTCAGAAAAGTCAAAAATAGTGAGATATCTTGCAGAGGGATGCATCACTCTTAAAATTGCAAAGCTTCTGAAGCGTGATCATCGAACAATCAAGCGTTTCATTCAAAATAGTCAACAGGGTCGCAAGAAGCGTGTGGAAAAACCAAGGCGCAAAATAACTGCCCATGAACTGAGAAAAGTCAAGCGTGCAGCTGCCAAGATGCCACTTGCCACCAGTTTGGCCATATTTCAGAGCTGCAACATCACTGGAGTGCCCAAAAGCACAAGGTGTGCAATACTCAGAGACATGGCCAAGGTAAGAAAGGCTGAAAGACGACCACCACTGAACAAGACACACAAGCTGAAACGTCAAGACTGGGCCAAGAAATATCTCAAGACTGATTTTTCTAAGGTTTTATGGACTGATGAAATGAGAGTGAGTCTTGATGGGCCAGATGGATGGGATTGGTAAAGGGCAGAGAGCTCTAGTCCGACTCAGACGCCAGCAAGGTAGAGGTGGAGTACTGGTTTGGGCTGGTATCATCAAAGATGAGCTTGTGGGGCCTTTTCGGGTTGAGGATGGAGTCAAGCTCAACTCCCAGTCCTACTGCCAGTTTCTGGAAGACACCTTCTTCAAGCAGTGGCACAGGAAGAAGTCTGCATCCTTCAAGAAAAACATGATTTTCATGCAGGACAATGCTCCATCACACGCGTCCAAGTACTCCACAGCGTGGCTGGCAAGAAAGGGTATAAAAGAAGAAAATCTAATGACATGGCCTCCTTGTTCACCTGATCTGAACCCCATTGAGAACCTGTGGTCCATCATCAAATGTGAGATTTACAAGGAGGGAAAACAGTACACCTCTCTGAACAGTGTCTGGGAGGCTGTGGTTGCTGCTGCACGCAATGTTGATGGTGAACAGATCAAAACACTGACAGAATCCATGGATGGCAGGCTTTTGAGTGTCCTTGCAAAGAAAGGTGGCTATATTGGTCACTGATTTGTTTTTGTTTTGTTTTTGAATGTCAGAAATGTATATTTGTGAATGTTGAGATGTTATATTGGTTTCACTGGTAAAAATAAATAATTGAAATGGGTATATATTTGTTTTTTGTTAAGTTGCCTAATAATTATGCACAGTAATAGTCACCTGCACACACAGATATCTCCCTAAAATAGCTAAAACTAAAAACAAACTAAAAACTACTTCCAAAAATATTCAGCTTTGATATTAATGAGTTTTTTGGGTTCATTGAGAACATGGTTGTTGTTCAATAATAAAATTAATCTTCAAAAATACAACTTGCCTAATAATTCTGCACTCCCTGTATTCATATTTGTTTTCTGAATTGAAATGCAGGAAGAAACCAAAGTACACTGAGGAAACCTATGCTAACACACAAGATAGTAGGCAAATTTGACTATACAGATGGTGTCCCTGGTGAACCAAGATTTAACTCAGGACCTCAGGAGTGGAGGCAACAGCTCTAATCATTGAGCCACATTGATAGTCAACATGATCCCATAATTTAATATAATATTACAAAGAGAAAAAATGACATAAGATCAGGAGGCTTTACTAACCTATAGTTGTTTGACTGGTATCTGGTTGGAAAAAAGAAAACATCAGTTTAAAGTAATTCATTAGAAAGCAAATAGGAACAACTGACATCTGTAATTCCTATTTATCTAATGCTGAACTTGGACGAAGCATAACCATTGGAGGCAATGGCCTCAGGCGCAGCCATCCACCATGTCTAGAGGTGCATTGTCAAGCTTCCATCAAAAGAATTCCTGTATTAACATTTATCACCTACCCACAGGATAGGTGATAAATGTATGATAGATGGGAGTCCAACAGATGGGATGTCCGGTGATCCGGAGAGGTGGGGCTCCTCAGCATGAATGGAGAGGTAGTTCTCTGCTATCTTCTGCAGTCCATAGAAGTGAATAGAGCGATGTCTACGCAAGCACACTACTGTCACATTTAAACATGGGGCTTGGGGATCCCATTGGCCATATACCTGCAATCATATATTTATCACTTATCCTGTCCAATAAAGGTTGTTTATGGGGAAAAAACAGAGCTACAGCAAGGGTTTCCTTCAACCCAGGTAAAGATTCAGTTTTCTAACCAAAATCTGTATCTTAATACCATTGCCAATGTAGGGAGGCTTGTTGGTGCCATCCCCTTGACATCCAACACTTGGAACACAATATCAAACCACAGACTATGCCCTGTGTAAAACACTGGAGTGCACACACAGGGTTTCTGTCAGTCAACAATCTGAAGAGCAAAACCAGGACACTAGGCAAGACTAACAGTTACTGGGCAACAGGGGCCATGGGTACAAAATTATTGAACCTCATAAACACTAGACCTCTGCAGTGTTAATACTGGATGCAAAACCAATGGGTAGAATGAAATATGTTTAGGGTAGTACAATGAACCTGTCAGGAGCTTCCAGCAGGCTCCCTGGTTACAAACATCTTGGTTTTACTTTAAAAACTAGCTGGGAAAAGGGAGAAGCTTTATGAAAGCCCTCTTCTAGCTTCCTTCTGTCCAGCTCAGCATGATTGACTGACCTTTCCCTATTTGTGTTACTCTTCCCCTTGTTCCCATCTTATCTTTAAAGAGGTTATCTGAGAATTTAACATAGATGACCTAGCCTCATGATTGGCAGGGGTTTGACGCCTAGGACCCCAACAGATCTGCTGTTTGAAGAGGCTGTGGTGCTCTGTGAGCCCTTAGACGTCTTCCTAAGTTTTTGACGTCACTGTACAATGGTCATGTGTCCTAGGCACGGCTCAGTGCCATTCAAATGAATGGGGCTGACCTACAATTTCAAGCACAGCCACTATACAATGTACGGCACTATGCTTAGTAAGCTGTGTCGTGACAGCAGATCTCACTGGAGCTGCAGCTGAGTGGCAGGGGTGGCGGGAGCCTGAGGATAGGCCATTAATATACAATTCTTGGATAACCCCTTTAAACTATGGTGTTTCAGAATAAAACATAGTTTTGTGTGGAACCAGGGAGCCTGTCGATACTTCATGTTGCGCATAGTTCAAGGAGCATGAAACTTTTCACAAGTTCCTTTTAAACTACTGGAAATATACAATGAAACTGCCACACCGAGAAAAAGGAGACACGTTACAGCTTTCCAGTTTGGCAGGAAGGAATTTCACTCCCAAAGTATAACATAAAAAATATTCTCATGGTGCAATACTAAGAAAGAATTTTTATACAAGTTATCAGGAACTCACCTTGGATTAATGATTGTTGTAAAAGGAACGTAGTTGTGTCATTTTGAATAAAAGCCCTAAGAGAATAAAAAAGAAATGTGTCAGCTTCATTTCAAGCTGAAGTTCCACAGCATATACAATGGCAGCAAAGTGGATTAGATTTGAAAAAATCTGATCCTTGTGGGGCGGAAAAATTATACAAAAGAATATGCACATACAGTAACTTGACATTCCAGTTTTCCTGATTTTCATAGCAAATTTCATTGCATTGCCTAGAGGTGACAGGTCAAATCCACTGCAAAATTACAGTCAAAATCCATATATAGCTCAAGCAAATTTTGATACCGATTTGTCACAGATTTTGCTCTGAATCTACGGCAAACTCAGTGGCATTCTTATGCACCAAAATACGTCCGGATGTCCCTTTTTACTGAATATTCTATATGTTGTTCCTCTTTGTTAGATGTGTTAGATAATTTTGCTATTGGTATAAATCTGTGAAAACTTGAAAAACATTGTCCACACATTAGTTGGGACTCATTATGTCTTTGGACTGTGAGAGGAAACCCATGCAAACCCAGGGAGAACATGAAAACTCCATGCAGATGTTGTCCTTGGTCAGATTCGAAGACTGAACCACCATGCTGCTGTTTATGGGGAAGTTGGAAGAGATAGCTATTTTGCTTACTAAAAACTGGTTTTGCTTACTGAAAATACTATTTGTGTTGGGTAAAATAGGGGGAGGGGGTTTTCAGATGAAGCAATAGAGCATTGACCACTTACTTAATTGTGACATTTTTCACATTGTCTGGTGAAGTCCATGTTGTTTGGAGGGTCTTGTTACTTACGAAATAACCAGTAAACAGGGCACCTCCACTACAGGTTGTTCCTTGAGACCAGTTCCCTACTGGAGTTGACTGATTAACTGCTTGTAAGAGGACTGCGAAATTGCCATTTCCTGTCACATTAACTATAAAAAAAAAATTCAAAAATTATTGAAAATGATAGGGTCTGTTAAAAGTCCAAAACAAATTCAGAGTCCCACCTTACTACATACATACACATTGAAACTAGATTCTTAAATCAGCTTCAAACACAGCGATGATCTCATAAAGAAAGAGACAAGCATGAAGGGTATATTACACCTTTAAGGGGCTGTCTAATAAAATAATTAATACTCACCTTACCGATCCCTTGCTTCTTATGTTCCGATACTTCCTGTTTCCCTGCTAGGCTCTATTTCCTGATTACTTTCTATATACAGCAGATAACTAGAGATGACCAAA